>NW_006913468.1:287024-308341 GCF_000464535.1 Endocarpon pusillum Z07020
GATTCGTCAGAGAATATAATAAGTGCCTACTCTTCAACGCTCCAGTCTTTACGACTTAACACCTATTGATATCGAAGATCAACCACTTCTAGTGTCAATTCAGGTCTTTTTTTGCATTGCCATTTACGCAGATTGTACGGGAGAAGAATTCGCTTAATAGTACTATCGGAGAGCAAAATCTGTAGATCTTTGCGCATTTGCGCGTATGTAGACTTCAGATGAAAGCGTGCATAGCGTACAATTGTTCTTTTGTCTCTTTCGGATGTAATAGAGGGCCTGCCCGCACGCGAAACTGATTCGTGGTTGATTCGTTGTGTAGATAATTCATAGGTAGTTCGGACGGTTGAGGGCGCGAAATTAAGGATCCGGCCAATATCTGCATATTTTACACCACATTTGGCTGCACCGACTATTTCAGCTCTCTGAATAGGCGTCAAATCCGGGCCTCGAGGCCTATTAGCATCGATTTCGCTTAATGGCCTGCGTTGAGGCATAATTCGTTGATAAAGTAGGGGCGTTGTGGTGGGGCAAACGCGAAAAAACGCGAAAAACGCGAAATGAGCGAGAACTTTTGACCGGGTACTGTACATATTACATACACGTTGTATTTTTGGAGGCTTCAACTAGGCCGTTTAGGGAAAAGAACTTTTTGTATGCCGTGTTTGGCTTCTCATTCAAGCCTTTTACCCCCTACTCCTGCCTCCTCTTTTCACCACTCCACTTGCTCAAGGGAGAGTCAAGCTTTTTCTCTTCCACTCGCCCAAGAGATTGGAGGTTTCTTCTGTAAGACTTGCAACCAGCGGCCCATCGCAAGGAGACATGATCCTCCCTCACCTGTTCTTGTGCACTTTTTTCTGCCTATACCACCCCAAGTCAGGTACCCAGCTTTATCTTTCTATCACTCATAGGCTGCTGTCTTTCATGTCAATGCCCCAAATTTTGGCGAGCATACTCTAAATGTGCATTCCTTAAGATCGTTCAAGCTGGCTAAACCCGTCGCTGTTCTATCCGACGCGTGTCCAGTGAAGTATGTGTTGCTGAAGAACGAGTGGACATCGGATACTGATGATCGCTCTTGTAGTCAATTGCTCCAACATTCCACCAGTACTGGGCGGACTTGAAACCCGAACGCAACAAGGTCAATAAAATGATATGTGAGCTATTCCATCTATCTCAATGGCCAACTTCCAGCCATGAATCAAGGACTATTCTTCCACACACGCTCCATGGCAGCATGGGCGACTTGCAACCATGTGAGAAGAGTTCCATGAAATCTGGAGGTTGCATAGCAGAGAGGAGCGCGCCAGCAAGGCATGCGCCTACAACAGGGCTTCTCGTATTCTCTCGCATAGCAAAATTAGCTGTATCGCCTCCGAGGCTTTAGCACGGATCCCAAGCTAGATCCTGTCGTCAACAGGCGATGTACTTCTGCCTTTCGTAAAAGTCTGACCCTGAGAGCCACATGTACTTATTTGCTATGGTCATTTGATCTGCAAGCCACAGGACAGCCTTGCGATGAACGAGCGTAGCGATTTCAATATCCTCAGTCGAGTTGGTCTGAAGCTCTATCTCGCCAATGGATAGCTCGAGGGCAAACAAGTCGTACGGGTAACCTGCCCCAATAACCATATACCCTAAAACGCCAGCGATGAGTGAAAGACAGTATAGAATGCACATCGGCCTCGAGAGCCAGGTGAGAAGACAAGCGCAGAATAGACTTTTCTTTGGTGATCAAGGGGAAATATCGCACAGCCATTTGTGAGAATGTGGAGGACAGGGATTCTTAAAATGTCGATAGGAGGTCAGGATGTTCCGAAATCTGCCGACGTGTTCACTGACAGACGTGGCGCCTATACAAGAGAGTCTTTCATGACGACAGAATATCAGAGCTGAAGCATCAATGCTCAAGATTATGGCGTGGGAAAGTACGGGTCATGACGGTTCTGGTTAACTACCTGGATGCGCTTAGTCCCCAATAGGATAGTGACTCAGTCACCAGCAAAAAGCATGTGAAAGTGTTGGATGGAAAATCCTGCGGGATATCGTCCATACCTTTAGCCACGATGTTAGCGAACCTATGAAGATGGTGGCATCAGGCAAGGTCCGAAACCCCTGCTGGCATCCCTGGTGAACACAAGGCGTAGGGCGGTCTCGACTTCTTGGAGACGGCTCTGGTTTTTATTGCAGTCATCTTTCAGAGTGATGCTCAAGTTGAATTTGACTTCTTTCGGCTGGGAGCCCACGGAAAAGATGCCGCGAACACATGGCCCGACGCCAAGATACTCTCTACTCGCTCAGGGTTACTCGGCCTGCCAGATGCTGCCATGAAGCAAGGCTACTGATTGTCCTGCGTGATATAAGACCTGGCGCAAATAGACGGAAGATGTGCAAGAGGTTCCAAAATATTTACCATGTATAAATGTCGATTCCTACTGCACTACACACCACACATTCTTGGATCCATAAATGTCATAGCCCCATATCTCCCACAACACAGACGACTGTAAAGCCAGATTTTCCAACAACGACTATGACTAGCCGCCCAAAGCCAAGTAACATATCCTGTTTCTTGTATGGTCCCGGAGATGCTCGATACGAGGAGCATCCTGTGCCAACCATTACTGATCCATACGATATACTTGTCCGTGTCCACTTCGTAGGTGTCTGTGGAAGCGATGTATGCGATAAGCTATCAAGCACGGAATCCTGTGATTGACCGGTGTCAGGTACATTTCTGGAGTCATGGAGGAGTCGGCGAAAAGGTCTCCGCCTCAAAGCCGCTCATCATGGGCCATGAAGCTTCAGGAATTGTTGACCACGTGGGCTCCGGTGTATCAAGTTTGGAAGCAGGTGACAGAGTCGCAATTGAGCCTGGATATCCCTGTCGAAGATGCAACACCTGTAAACGAGGTCAATATAATTTGTGTCCTGGCATGAAATTCGCAGCCTGTCCCCCGGACGATCATGGGACTTTGACAAGACTGTTCAAGGTACCGGAAGACTTTTGCTACAAGCTCCCAGACAACATTGGCCTTGAAGAAGGCGTGATGGTCGAACCTCTCTCAGTTGCTGTTCATGCAGCGAGGGTGGGCAAGATCCAGCACGGCGACACCGTTGTCATTCTTGGATCTGGTACCATCGGTTTGCTTTCCGCCGCAGTAGCAAGGACATTTGGCGCGAAGAAAGTCGTAGCGGTTGATATACTGGAGCACAAGCTGCAGTTTGCTCAGAGGTGGAACGGTTCTAACACTTTCATGCCAGACCCTAGGAGCTCTCCGGCGAGCAATGCCCACCGACTTGTGAAGGATAATGAGCTTGTTCTTGGTGCTGACGTGGTAGTTGAAGCCTCAGGAGCGGCAAGCTCAATCAATCTTGGCGTCCATACACTTCGACCAGGGGGTTCTTTCGTTCAGGTAGGCGTGGTTGGTGCCAACGTCGAGTTCCCTATTCAACAGGTTGCCGAGAGGGAGTTGCACATACTTGGATCGTACCGATATGGAGCCGGCGACTTCCAGACAGCGTTAGAAATGCTATCGACTAAACAAATCATCGTTAAGGACTTGATAAGTTCAACTGTGCCTTTTGAGGAAGCAACAGTGGCTTGGGAGATGACCAAAAGAGGCCAGGGAATCAAGAATCTCATCCGGGGAGCTGCTCTGTAGGGTTTGCTAATTACTGCGTGAAGTTTCAACCATTCATAGGTAGTTGCAGACTGCTTCTCGTTCTTGCGAACAGGCTTTGTAGGTCGTCGTCACTAAGGTTACACTTGCCAACAAAGCTATCGTCTGCCAAGTCAAATCTGAGAGTGTGTATCTTCCTAACTGTCGTGGAACACTTCCAAATGCATCTTGGCTTTGGGTAATCTCCAGGCCCACAGCATAAGGACAAGCAGGATATCAAAGAAGCTGAAAACGAGACTTCCACCAAACACCAAGCTGTGATAGGTCCAGGCGTCTTCCGCGTTGAGATTGAATAACTTGACAGACAACCGCCCACGGCATAACATACGCAAAATTTGAGACGAAGGATTGATAAAGATTCCATTTAGGACGAGTTGCAAGAAGAATGGTGGCTAGCTGAGCTGAAACGCCATAGAATATGACATAGGTCAAGCTGGATTGCCGTACTTCCACTGGGACAAACGCATTCGCGAAGTTCTGTGCTGCGGCCACAAAAACAATGCTCATGATGCAACCGAGAACAGACTGAAACGCGATCAAGGTGTACGCCAAGCCGAACCGAGAGTCCAGACTGCGCGAGGATTTGTCTCCGATAATAACCCAGGCAGCCCGTGGCAGACCTTCATTCAGTACCTCGGCCACAGTTCCGATATATGTGTAGACGTCGGTTGTAACCACGCGGGATGCATCGATGTTTGCAATCCACAACTTTAACAGTGTGCCGTACAAAGCTGGGAGCAGAAAGGCAAAGAAAATTGAACAAGATAGCACCCAATAACTTGCAAACAGTCAATATGGCACCAGCGGCTGCCTCTCAGCCACTTACCTTTCGCGATGCCACCACCTACGAGGTTTGGTAGCTGTTTGAGTTACATTGAGTTCAGTGATCTGATCCGCTGCCTGCGCCATGGGCGACGATTCTCCAGGCAAAATTCTGTATCGAGCTCGGAGTCTCAAGCTCTGAAAGAACATCTTCGACATGCCTATGTGGTGGGTCGTGTTCTGAAAGCACTTCTCCGCACCAAGACCATGTCTCAATTACGAAGGGTGTCCCCAGCCTGACAAAGCGTAGCGATTGGACATAATGCCGGTATGAACAGATGGAAGTGACTGGCCGAGTGGCTTCGACCTGTAAGGCCTGCAGGGGTGCTGTAGCTTTGTGCTGTGATGTGATGCAAAGGCAGGCATAAACAATGCTCTAAAGTTGTGATATATTCAGTCCCAAGACAGCTTTAAATTTCTCCATCACAGGATATCAGCTAGAGTAGTGCAGCTTGGGATCTTTGGAGGTAGAATGTAGATTGAGGTCTAAATATTGCTCTGGTCAGAGGCTGGTCGCAGGCTATCATGACCAATCCGACCGTGTCCTGGAATTTGTAGACTGAAAGTCCCACTTGATGGATAAGTTTTCCGATGGGTCGGAGATGATGGTCCACGACCTGGTGTTCAAGGCTTCAGGTTCGAAATCTCGTTGAATGTTTCTGGAAAGCACTACCGCGTGGAGTGTGATTGGAAAAGCACCTTTGAAATTGGAAAACCAGCCACGATATTTTGGCGTTGCCGGATTGCTCTTGATCGGGGTTAAATACTTCTGTGTGCCGCCGCGTGGCCATCAAAGCTTCTCGGGAGAGGCGCACAAAAAGTTGGTGCAGATCTGCGGTTTTGCTGAAGTGGGCCACCTTGACATTGCATGCAATCCTCCACTTCGTAATCAGAGCATGGTGGTGGTGCGGTGTCTCTGATCACCTGGTGAGAATGAACAACGAAATCCTTTTCGTCTCTATTACGGAAAGGGGCTGGGTATTTTCAGGCTATGTATCTCGAGTACTGTGCATTGCGAAAGTCTTGCAAAAACTCCAAAAGTGCAGTTTCCATTTACAAGCAGGGTATCCATCAAATCAAATGATCCAATAATTTTGTTAGGATAACTGTCAAGAATTTCCTTCTTGCAAAATGAGTCCGCCAAGACTTTTAATTTTTTTTTGCCAAAATATGCCAAAATATACTACTTTTCTGCCAAGACCCAATTTGATTAATTTGACAACCGTGATTTGATTTGATTGCCAAGCATTTGATTTGACTGGATACACTGTTTACAAGTTTCCGTTCAATGCTCATCAACACCCAAACTTCTCAGGCGGGTGTGGCAGAGACATAATGGTTGCTGGCCAATGGCTTTTGGCCAACGGTGATTCTTTTCGAGGAGAATCTGACTTTGGCAGAGATCAGACTGACAGCGAAGTTAGACCATTTTTGTTGGGACGCTGCCGCTAAGGGTAAGGCAACCAATACGGACAGCCACCACCTAACAGGTGCAAATTCTTTCGGAAATACCAACAAAGTTCCCATGTGGATCTCACATCCTCTCAAGAAGAGCTTGTTTTTCCAAGCTCAAAAAAAGGTCTACTTTGCCCAAAATATTACCCAGTGGAACCGAAGCAAACGATTCTAATATCTGAGTATTAAATATTGTAGAACTCAAAAAATACAGTTTGCGCTTAATTTGCTACGTGTGTCACCAGCGTTTTGTTACAGAATTGATACGCATTTTGCATCAGCCACGCATGTATTTTTGGTATCAGCGTTTCGCGCTATTCCGCTTGATATAGCAACTCTGTACGTATAAATGCGCGCTCCTCGCACTGAATTAGATAGAACAACTTGCTATTTCCACACTGATCCGTCGATTAGTCAGCACAGTTCGTCAAATATGTTGTCAGCGCAGACAGATATAAGGACGTTCAAGGAGACTGGAAGCGACAGGGCTGTGTTGAATAGGTTTCGACAGAATCGAGCACGAAGGAAATTGTCGAATTCAATGCCGGGTGGCAACGTCTACCTCGCCGTACTATGGATGATCCGAGCGTGAATGTCAATTGGCCATTGGCAAGCATGAATGGGTATTAGGATATGCAATTACGTCATTGAACTTGGAGAAGGTGCTAGAGCGGAATGCGTTCGGAAAGGTCCATTCAGAAAGGTCCATTCGGCAAAGGTCCATTCGGCGTTTGGGTCTTGGCGGGTTTTACGTCATACAAATTACCAGTAGATTTGCCCATTATGACCATTTGAATAATGTGAAGATTTCATAAAGAGAACAAGACTATTTATTGATGTTATGGTGACTTCTCTATTAGGAAATGGATACAGGGAACCTGGTGTTGCACAAATAGCTCTATTGCTTGGCCCCTCTACCTGCTCCGTTTCTGCCCTGCCTTGTCCCCCGTTTTGGCGCCTTTTCGGCCTCTAACGCCTTCATTGTGGGGGCTCTCTTGCGGCCAGCTCTTGATTGCGTCATTGCTGCTGGTGCCGTTGAAGGAGGGGGTATAAAGCCCTCCTCTTTTTCTTCTTCTTCTTCCTCCTCCTCTTCTTCTTCGTCCGGAGTTAGGAAGGACCGACGAACTGGGTTGGTGGCGGCGGCGGCGACAGAACAGGGGACGGCAGAAGCCGTGGACTCCGGAGGAGGAGGAAGAGGAGGAGGAGGTCCTGCAGAGGGTGTTGGCCCTGTTACAAATGAAGCTGTAAGGGCTATATTAGCTCCCTGGCGTGCCTCTTGAGCAGCAGCCTGTTGTCTATGATTAGCGTCACGCTCTGCTGCTTCAGCTCCTATCATAAGTCGCTTGTTAGCCTTATCATGACTCTTAAACTGCCTGTTCCACCCTGACCTCTTAACAATATCTGGCATTCGAGTAATAAGATCATCTTCCTTAAGCTCTTGAGCAAATTCAACTAGGCCCTGTTAAGCATTTGTAGCTGCTTGATCGTATTGTGTACGAGCGTAGCCTGTCAGGTCCTCTCTAGCCTCTAGAACCTGTAAGCCAAGCCCTGTAATCTGGTTCCTATTAGGAGAGATATAAGGGTTTTGTAAGGAAGAGGCAGAATGTTGTAAAGGAGATATTGGAAGGGCGAAAGTACGGTATGTCAGTGTCCATCTAGTGATTCAAATAGGCTCGCTATTAATTCACCAGCGAGGATGTATTAAGGATCGAGGTATAAGGGCACTATCCTCAAATGGCTGCGCAAGATAGTGCTTGCAAGGGAGGCCAAATCGAATAAGTAATTCGCATTCGGAGCAAGAGGGGTTAGGGCGTAAAGAGCCCTTGTTCATCTCATCTTTTGTGACCTCCTATTCAGAAGATATCTTTGAAATAGCAAAAAGCGATATAGTATCCGCTAGCAGTACGAACGCTTTCGAGTCGAGCGTACGAGGTAGCTTACCGCCATTTTGAGCCTCCTCCTGAGATAACTGTCTGAATTTTGACTTCACAATAACTCCTAGCCGTCGAGTAGCCTCTTCTATACTCAGTTGCTTGTTCAGAATGTCTTTAGTGCCAGGGTGAAGGCTCTCAGAGCGTTGATTCGAGTGAGCGCCTAAATTTGGGTACTTTTGAGTGTGGATTCGTAGAAACTGTGACTCCTTAGGACCCCAGTACTCGTTAAGATACTGTATCTCATCTGGCCTCAATTTGGCATGAATCTTTACACGATTAGCCTCTAAATCAAGCTGGGTATCGCTCTTAATAAAGGTCCATAGGAGCGACTTCATCTCCTTTCGAATCTCCTTTGAATAGCCTTTATCAGCAAGCCTCTTTTTGACGTTTTGAACGGCATGCCAATCACAGAATTGAAGAATCGTTTCTAGAAGAGATATAGGTATAGAAGCTCTTATGCCTGTAGCTTAGTCGCTAATGACAACGCGTGGCACAGGGGTAGGGGGGCAAAAAACATGCTTTTTGAGGCTCTTAAAGATGAAATCAAAGGATAACTTTGCTTCTGAACGGGCAAACGATAGAGAGCTTACAAAGGTCGAGTTATAATTCGTAATACCAGCAGTAACAAGGAGCACAAGATTCAGGGCATTTGTTCGAAAAGTACCATCAACGAAGAGAGCAAAATCTGCTATAAACTGTTGCGCATAATAAATTTATTAAGGATAAGCAAACCAAATCTGCTGTAACTGTCTACTGATAGCTATACCAGTTTCTGAATCGAATTCCTCCTCTATTCGACATTTGAACACGAATCCTGCCTCCTTTAGAGCAACAACAAGCGCTGCAAACTTATTCTGCTCAGCAGAAGCAGTACAAGATCGAATGTTATAGTAAGTATCGCGATTAAGAGGAAATCTAACCTGTTTAAGCACTCAGAGAGCAGCAGAATAAGAGATATTAGCTGCTCAAAGCGACTTACCTAGCTTAATCATAGGTAAATACCTAGGGAGCGCCTTAATATGCTCCTTTTTGTATCTCAGTAGATTAGCAGCCATCAAATAAGTATGAGTATTATGACGAATACTTAAAACGAATCCAAATACACCAGAACCACGCTTGCCAACTTGCTTATACGTAAGACAAATACAGTAAAGACAGTTGCGAGCGTTGATATTAGTGGCCTCTTGCTTTCGACGGCTAATGATTTTATCCTCCTCATCTCTCTCAATGTGCTTCTCAAGCTGACGGCTATTTAGAGTCTCAACTCCATGATGTATACAGCGAAACTCGAACCGCGGACGAGCTGCCTTTGCGCTACCACTCGTTTGGACAATGGCAAACCCTTGCGATAGGGCCCAGCCTTGTAAACGCTCTTTACAAACAGCAGGATTATCGAAGACCTCCCCAGGCGTAGGGGCTGATAAGAAGGAGGAAGGGAAGGACCGTACACGCGCTTCGAGCTCTGCTTTGAGATGCTCTGGGCAGTCGGGATGGGCAGTCCATGAGGAGGAGGTGGCCATAGCAACAACAGCAATAATAGTACAACACCAAAGATATCTATCTCAATACCTGTTTAGGAAGCGGAGCAAGCTTGAATTATGAATGGCGGTGGATTTGATCTCTCTGGGAAAATCTAGGAATACTACATACAAATTACTACTACGCAGTCATGCCAAGACCCAAACGCCGAATGGACCTTTGCCGAATGGACCTTTCTGAATGGACCTTTCCGAACGCATTCCGGTGCTAGAGCCGCAGTCTCTACGGTCCAAGGAGGGAAGCTTGAGAAGGTTGGCGTCACAGGGAGTCAGGGACAGCGAAAAGGCGGTTCAATACAGTGGCAGATGCTGCGGTAGATGAAAAGAACATGCCCACGGTGTCGTCTGTCAGTGAGATTTAATGGCTCCGGTGCTGATGTATAGCGAGCATCGAGCATCGAGAGTGGAAACCAGAAGTGCTGGTTGTAGAACGTATTCTACCATCATATGTATAAACGGTACATCATCACCACATTAGAGTCGAATATCAAACGTGACGAATAACCCAGGTTAAGTACTAGTACTCTTACACTTTGACACGTATGTAGATGTCTCAAAAGATACTAGTAGGTAACAGAACCTCAGGAGTAAGTAGTTAGAAATTTCTAAGAGCGAAGATTTTGTTCAAAGAGGTAGATCCTGATCTATAATATTCTAGACCTCGAGTACAATATACTACCTATAACACCAGATAGAATAACTACAAGCTTTATCAGATTGACAAAGCTGCAGAAAACAACATTCTTCCACATATTTCTGCGCCAATTGAGGTACGCCGATCGGCCATTTTCCCCTGCTAAACTTTCATTTCGCTCGCACAGGTCCAAGAACTTCACCAGTGGTTCCCAACCTTGCCGTATGTGATATTCGAGCAAGCGATTCTTCGGTACAACTTGCCACACATGCTCATTGTGTTCGAGAAAGCGTTTCTTAATTTATCCCGATCATCATAGTCACGTAACTGAAAACTTCCCAGATCAGCTCGCTGTGTGTGGCACGTTTCCTAAAACTACTTGGATCAGTGTAGCAAAGCACTCACAAAGAGGGCCATCGATGGACCTTGGAAATGGTTTCTTGCAGCGATCGTACCCAACTCTCGACGTCACGGGTATTGAGAATCACTTTTGCGTTTGTATAGACCTTGCAGGACTCCTCAACAGAAAGCAGTGTGGCATATCGAGGACGTACTAGGTTGGAATCAGCATTCATCCACGTTCGGAGAAGGGCAAAAAAAAGTACGTCAGAGGCTCCAGTGAGTTGGTCCAGTTCGTCTCGGCCCCATGGGTCCTCTATGCCAGACAACTTGGGTTCGGTCGCCTTGTCCCAATCAGACAAATTTCCGTTCGAGACGCGATCAGTGAAGTCGTACGGCGTGAAGCCGTACTCCTTCGGGGCTGCTGCAAGGGTTGTACAGTCTGAAATGAGTACAGCACCGGCACATTTCCTGTACCCTAAAGAGGCTTACACGTCGTCCCTGTCCTTCCCCACTCCATCGCTTAGCTGACCGCATGTTGCTCATTCTGAAATAGCCATTTCTCTTATGCTGCAACCCACATGAGTGAATGCACAACAGGAAGCATCGATAGAAGATAAGGTAATGACCAGTGGTACTGAGTCCTCGGGAATGAGAGTGAGGTTTAATTGAGCCCAACCTCTCCTTTATGACAGAAATCCTGTTTTCGTGATATCAGTCAATCCTAACTAGATCCCCGATCCGTGTGGGACACCAGGCAAGGGAATCAAGGACTTCCGAATCCCTGAGTGTGTATGTGTTGCTGTCGAAAAGCCTCCACTAATGATGAGGATGTTGTAGATCAAAACCACCGTGCATATTAGATTGTGTTAGCCGGGATTGAAGGCGAAGAATGCAAGGATCGCTCTTTTCCACTCATAGTAGCTAATTCTTGGTACAACGCTGGAGAGCCGGATGGACCAAAGTGTCCATTGTATGGTGGTTGTAATGACTAGAAAATACAAATGCCAAGCTTGAGTGGAACTTCAGTTGTGTACTACAGACGCCAAGGCCCCACGACACCTACTATACTGTATTGGTACTACCAGTACGGAGTACTACGGCTACAGGCCTAATTTTTCTACCCCCCTTGTTGAAAAGATTAGTATTAGTACAAAACGTACTATATAGAATTAGTATAGATGCCTGACAAGTGGCCTAGATAGGACTAGTCTCCAAAATCAAGTTTTTACATTCCATTGGCATCTGTAACTGCTTGATATTGTGTCTACACTACTAGTTAAAGCAGCTTCTTAAGAGATAGTCAAAAGATACAGCATCCTATGAAGCATCTAATAGCGCCGTCATATCATCATGCTCATTGATATTTATACAGAATTAGTAGAATGCGTACAGAGTGATATGAGTAGTATTTGCATGATGAGCAAATTCGTGCAAAATAGTAACAGGGATGCTGACAGGGTGGGGCGTGTAAAAAACATGTTTGTAAGATATTTTGACCAGGGGGGGGTAGAAAAATTAGGCCTGTAGCCGTAGTAAGCTGGGGCTGGTAGTCTGAGTGATGAGCAGGCTGTGCCTACAGTACCATTGTACCACTGCACTCATACATGGTCCGCCAAGAGACATCTGCTCTTTACACACTGCCCAACTTGAATGCCCTTTGTACCGAGAGGGTTAACTGAAAGCTCTAGCCTCTGTCACGTAGGGTGTCCATTTGATGAGTCAAATAGACCAAATCCATGCTTCCGTCAAATTACATCAAGACTTTGAGATTTGATAGACTGGTCAAATAGAAGTCTTGGCGGATTACTTTTTAAATATTTAGGAATTAATACTTATTTTCGATTTGAAAAAAGTCTTGGCAGACTCTGGTTTCAAGTTTTCAAAGGCAGTCCTCTTAACAAAACATTAGTACTTAGTACTTACCAACATTTAACTCTATTTGATATTTGACAGATGAGTCAAATCAAATCAAATCGACCTTAGGTATCAGGTAAGCAAATCAAATGGGGGTTCAAGATTTGGGTTGATTTGATTTGATGGATACACTGATTGTGGTGGCCGGACGCACTTGATTTGCCTGGTGGTCTGTCTTGCTTGCGCTGCCAGTGCGGTCAACGGCGCTTTGCGAGGGAGCTCTCATTCAGCCTCTCTTCAAACCGTTGCTTAGGCTCTCGTCATCCGCCTCGCCTGATCTGCTCCGGATGATAGTACCGATCCTGGTGTTGAGATATGGGAGATATAAATTAGCGTATGCTGTCGAGATGTACTAGGCAAATTGCTTCATCCGTAGTGAGTTCAGGGCGACGTCTGCTAACTGAAGACTGGGCTCGACAACTGAGGCTACCATTAGGGGTAGAGAACGGTGGAGTTTGAAGGAAGACGCTGCATGGATGTTTACTGCAATACTAGTAGTGGATTTGTTTTCTGATAATGCCTTGTCCATAAGACCTAGGCATGGCTTTTCAAGGTCACCACGGAGTACTCTGATCTTGTCGTTATCCCTGAGAGCCTTTGATGTTGGGGCTAGGAGAGCGGTGGAGTAAAGGGCCCAGAGATGCTTATTCCGGGTGGAGCCATCAGGTCAGCTCTTGCGTCGTCCATGGTAGAACAGAGTCGCACATGCTGTTCTCCGCCGCTACAGTAACGAGTAGTAAGAGTTGTCTGCATGGTACGCTGCATAGGATCTTGACTACTACTGCAATCCCCAGGAAGCCAGTGGCGCTGTTGAGGAATATACATTGGTCACTAAAGTGGTTTCGGCTGGGGAAGACATTTTGCTATTCGGTCATGTTCCCATTTAGCGGTTCTTCGTGCTTCACTCGTAGCCTGTTTATAAATAAGTGAATAGCCGGAATTTTACGTGTCAGCCCTTGCCTCACTTTATTGGCTTCTTGGCGGACATGTGGCAGCAGTAGCCAAGACAGCCATCCAGGAGATCAAATCCGACTACGCATCATAACAGTAGCATCTAAGATGTGCCAGCACGCAATTTTTGTCAACTTGTTCAAGGTTGATAGCGTGACCGAACCACATGTGCAACGGATCCCCAGTTCGCAACAGTTTAACTAGGGCCGATATCTCTGTCCCTACCAAATTGTGAGGCCCAGTTTTAGCTCGCTGCCATTCTATAACTATTCATCGAAACTAGAACACTGATGAGTCGACAGCCAAAATCAAGTGTTGTTCATTTTACTGTACAGCCTCCTGGAGCGTCATTGCTTGACTTGCGGAATATAGCCAAATTCGGACACAACCGTCATTCTGGATAGAGATTTCTTTCGATGCCAGTAGATAGCCTCAAAGATGGACTGGGCTCCATATCCCTCGTTTTAAATCTCGCCAACTATGTTCGTTCAACTCCAACTCGGATAGCAAGGTCACCGGGTGCGTGGCTTTCCTTCCACAAAAGCCAGCTGGCGGGATATAGTCCACCCAGGTCTTCGCACCCAAAGAAGGCCTAGAGCAAGACATACACACAGATCCACGTTCGCCTGTGTAGGGATCACTGGGACGCCCCAGAATGTTATAAAAGACGATCGTGTAAGTATGCCTCGAAAAGCGTTAAGAAAATCATACCCGTAAGTCAGAGTCCTGTGGGAGTACATCAATCCATCCCGGAAAGACCTTCAACAATTGACGGTTCTTTTCCAAAAAGATTGGCATCAAGCCTCGTAGCGTTGAGTGGGAAGGGAACCCAGCCCTCACCTGAATCCAATGGAATGGCTTCGCTCTGGGTCGTCTCACGACAAACGAAATAGACTTAGTACTAACTGAAAACAACAACAACGGTGGGAGAGCCTGGCTTCTTGATACGTCCACGCTCTCGTGACCCGTCCCGATTGGGAATCATAGTCATAGTGGGAGGAAATGAGTAGACGAGGCATCCATTCTGCATTAAGAATCGAGGCTGTGGCGTTCTGAGAATACTAGAGACCCCTATGATGCAGCTCTACCGTTTTGGCCATACATGGCGACAGTGATTGCTTCAGCTTTCTCAAAGATCTGATCCATGTTGCGAATCATTACTACCTTTTCGGAACTGTCTTCCTGCTTGATCCAGCATATATCAACCCACAGGTACCTCCTACCCAGGTTCCGCGCAACGCATGTGACGTCTTGAATGGTATTTGGCGCTTCCACCGATGAGAGTGTTCGCTCAAGCTTAAATACTCCTTCGACAAGCTGACGCTCGATATTTCCCCAAATTTAGCTGATGGTTGGATATGGATCGTTAATCTTCGCGCGCACAATCGTCTCGGTGATACAATCGATCAAGTACAAATATTGGAGGCTGCCTTTGTGATTTCTTTTTTGATACGCCCAGGGTGAGAGTTTTCACATTGTGTAAGCTAAGATCCCAGAAATCTATACTCGATAGCTGTCGCGTCAAAGGCGCTGACCGGACAAGTACTAGGAACTCCTAACGAGTGATGGACTAAAACGCCCATCTGGTCCGCTTCATGTTTTACCGAGTCGTCAAATACAAGCCTCGAATTTTCACGGAGTACACTTAGAAAAGGAGTTGGCGGACCTCGATTTGAAGCAGACAATGTTCCTGGGTGGTCTCCCTAGACTCAAAATCGGCATTCTGGTCTGTGGGATTCATGCGTCTTCGAATTGAGAGTCGACGGGAGGAACAGAGGTCAAGCCACAACGCTGTATTGGTCCTTAGTAGAACAATAGTGCAGGTTGATTCACTTTGAATGGGTTAGTGTATCCATCAAATCAAATAACCCAAATCATCACCCCGATTTGATTTGCTTATCTATTCCCAGAGGCTGGTCTGATATGAATTGATTTGACTCATTTGTCAAATAGAGTCAAATGTTAATGAAGAAATATTTTGTTAAGAGGACTGTCAGGGATTTTCATCTCAAAGAAAGAGTCCGCCAAGACCTTTTATTTTCATTAAAAATAATCCTGATAGTATTTCAATAAATGTCCTTTCTGTCATGACTTCCATTTGACTAATTTATCAACTTTCAAAGTCTTGATTTGATTTAACGGAAAACCGGATTTGGGTTATTTGCCTCAGTTTGATTCAAATGGACACACTGTCGCGAGTTTTGCAAGTTGCTTGGGCCCCCTTCTAACCTCAACTGTCAATTACCATCTCACCCTGAGGATCAACGCTTCCACCTCGTCACTGCCGTCTTCCAATCCGCATGCCTCTCCGCTGTCGGTTGAGACCCTCTCATCCAGCTATTATAGGCTAGTGAAAGTGAAAATCTTCGTATCAAGCGCTTCTGAGATCAATTGCAGAATTTTAAATGCCATGATCAGACTCGAATATTACGACCTCATCCGAACAGCTCAACTGCAGGAGAAGTAGGTAGTGTTATGAGAAGCAAATGTTTTGACTATGGTGGTCTTTCCCAAAACCCTGTTGGCCTCTGATCAAGAGCCGCACACTCGTCTTCTGTCCGAGCTACAGTTTGAATTACACTTGTGGAGCTCCATGATGGAAGCGACTACGCAATGCTTCGATGTTCCGATCCACAATCCTCCCAAACGCAAGTCTTCGCATGAATTCTTCCCCGGTCTGGAATAAACCATTTGAGGCTGAAGTACAGCATCTAGAACTAAAACCATTACTACCGAGCAATCTTTACAATTACCAAGCTTTTCATTACGTAGTAACTTATGCGTCAAGCTACTAGTAATTATCTTATCTGGGCAGCATGGCTTCCCCGGGTTGCACAGCCTTGCCATACAACGGGGGGCAGCATAAGTATCCGTAACACGGCGCTAGAAACGCTGTGTAAAATTACACAGTTGCGTACGTAGTAAATGTTCTTTCCGTAATAAGAATAGAGTGCCCAGAAATCGTCAAATCAGGACTACTTACTAGTAGTAGTCTGCTTGCTTGATTGGCCAACATCGCAGCATTGTCGTACAAGATCCATTAGGCTATCTGTGTTCATAGCGCCCGGAATGGCGAAATTTTCCAGCGGTGTGTTGAGCCTCACTTCAGCAGTCTCTGAGCCTGCATTGACCACAAAACAGACTGGTTATTCCATACTAGTAGACATCCGGAACGTCCGCAACGTATAAGTGGATGAACACCGACTTTTCGAACCGTTCTTGAAGCAATGCAATCCTACTGACTTCATTGCAAGTTGCCAGCCATGTCGTTTTTCCAAAGATGTGCCTCATCTCTGAGAGCAGAAGGGATTATTATTTAGTGCTAAGTCAACAGCGAGCCTACATTACCTAATATCACAGTTTAGTACAAGGCTGAGTGCAAATTCGATTCGCTATCGGTGGCTTGAATGGCTTGGCACAGTTTTTCGCCCCAGCCGTGTTGGGAAGGTAGGTGGTAACTGACGTAAAATGGAACTACAGTGCGGAAGCATCTACAATGCAATTTTACCCAATCAAAGATGGTGAAGAAGATAGGCCGCATCATGCTCAGATCAAGATGAAATATGACAGTCTTTTTAAGATATGATCCACAAGCTCATTTTATATAGATATACAGTATTTAAATGCAAATCAGAGAGCAGAATGAAAAGAGCCTCCACTAAATTTATAGTTTGGCCAGAATTCTGGGGCTATCAGCAATCCTAATACGATTCAAGGTCTGTTCATCCGTTTCAACTTTGCATTAGTACTAGAGGGATCTTTGCCAAGCCTCTTCCAACTTACTATGGTATGAGGCAGAAGTAGCCATAGCTCGGCACTAGTAGCAGCTAGTTCTGATACAGCGCCACATTGATGTCTAGAAGCTTCTTAGAAGATGACCCATAGTTATTGGTCATCGCAAAACCGCTTAGCTATTTGGGGCTTAGCTATTTCGTTTGCAAGCCGTTTCCGGGTAAAGATACTAGCGCCGAACTATGGCTACTTCTGCCTCCTACGTACTACTAGTGAAAAGTAATGCAAAGTAAGCACTAGTACAATAGCGGCTACTACTTAGAATTCGTCATCCTCCCTCTACTACGGTACCAGGCAGAAGTATCCATAGCTCGGCGCTAGTATCTCCGCCAGAAAACGGACTACAAACGAACCAGCTAAGCCTTAAGAAGCTAAGTGGTACTACTATAGCCAATAATTATGGAACATTCTCCAGGAAGCTTCTAGACATCAATGTGGCGCTGTATCAGAACTAGCTGCTTATTCCCAAGAGACAGATGATCAAGTTGAAGGAGATCGGGTGACTCAACTCATGTAACATGATCTGAGTCCCTAGGATCTTAGCTTGATGTGAAGCGGCTGTCTTGATAGGAAGATATTATGTGTTAGCGTAAACCTACATTACTTGCCTCATAACGTAGCATGAGCCTCAAACCCATTACTTCTGGCCTGACTGTCTTTATTGATCCAGCCTTGCTGGTGCTGTCTTACACATGCAGCTTTTGTACCACATCTTTTCAAAGTAGAAGCCTCTCCGCTCTCTATTTGGTTGCCTTGTTCAGTCACACAAGTCCCCCGGCTGTGACCCCCACTGAATCGACCATGGCCTGCCAATGGCTACCAGTTGTTCAAAAACTCGACCAATGCGGCTCTGCGACTTCCTCCCTGGTACAAAAGCCTTAAGGCTCTGGTCCGATTTCCCCCAAGTGACCAGCTATGCCCCCGTATCTCGAATAATCTTTGTATCTATTGTTACTGCGTCTTATGAAGAAGAACTAGCTGGCTTTAAGATGAAGTGGCAGTGCTCCCTTTCATCTATTTTCAGCATTCTCGAAGAATTTGATTTTTGCTGGCGTCTGGCGTCTCAATCGTTTACTTGTTTGGGAATTTTTCGTTATTGGCAAGATGCAAACATCACTAAACTCATTGCCATTCGATCTCGTGCATGTTATTGCTTCAAGTCTCGATGTCCACGACTTTGTACACCTCAGCCGCGTCAGCAGACGTTATCAAAACCTCCTGCAGAACGAGAGCATGGCACGGAGAACGCTGCAGGTGTGTCACTTTCTTGTCCCGTCATCCTCGGCCATCTTTGACGCAGAAAGCAAACTGTACTATACACCCGGGAGGGACAAATCGTTCACAATAGTAGGGAAAGGTACCTTTCAAGTCGCCAGGCAATAGAGCGTGTTCAGTGTGTGCGACAATCACTAGGCTCTGCCAGACCTTATTCAGTCTCTCTGTTGGCGTATGGGGAAGCCTTCTTCTATTCAGAAGGGGTTCTATGCTATGTTGACGGCCCACTCGTCCGCGTTATCGACATTTACAGCGGATCACAAGTCGAAGATGTTGTCAATGTGCTAGCCTTAAATCAGAGACTTAGCTTGTGTGTGGCATCAGAACCTTCTGGTCTTCGGCCTTTCGATGACACAAGAATCACCAACCTCAGCTACTCTAAGAGGATTCTAGTATGTGTCTGCGAGTCTGAAGTCACAGACGAGCGTTGGCTTCTAGTCGTCGATCTAGGCCAAGATCTCAAGCGGCGGGTCCCTTTTCGACACCCTCTGACCTGCACGACCAAGCTTTTTATTCGACACGACCGCGACTACCTATACTATGGCACGCATTCAGGGAGGCGATCCGATGGTCACCACGAATGGCTTGTAACAGGCTTAGATCTCGAAAAAGGGTGCCCTATAACGCCGAAACCATTTCAATTAGCTGATTTTGTTGGATCTGACATCGGCTCCACTGCATGTTTCAAGATCCATGAAAAGCATCTTTACGCCGTCTCTAATCAGACATCTTTTGAAGTAGAGGAGGTTGATTGGACATCATACTATCACTACATTAAGATACCACTTGGTGACAAGAAGCCAGACCTCAAAGCACATCGGATCTGGCAACGACAGCACGGAGAAGGGCCTATTAATGATTCCTGGACTGATCTATCCCTTCAGAAGGATGAGCAGACTAATGAGCTCCTCATCATCGAATGTCGCAAAGAATGGCTGGGCGGTGGTAGTGCTAACATCAGGACCTACTATACGCAGCCACTACGTTTGAACACAGAGGATGATGTCGTGCAGACGTGCCATTTCCCAGCTGATGATCCTTTGACACGAACTCTAGACGAGTACTCGAAGCCGCACTTTTCGGAACCTCAAATACGGATACGGAAGTATTACCACCATGAATACGAACAGAGCCGACTCGATCCGCGGAACTCGGCACCAAGAGACTTCATCCTGGCAAAGACGAAATTCCGCGCCTACAGTCCCTCAGCCATGTCATTTATAGACCTAGTCAGCGATCCAGCCCCGGTAGCAGCCGGCTCTGTACGAATGCGTGAGCGCCTGCGGCTCCGCATCGCATCCAGGAGACAGAAGTCTCCGCTGGTTGATGATCCTGATTGTCCGGGACAAATGATCCTGCGGAAACCAGAGCTGGACAAGAACAATGATCCAATCGAAGGGAGCGAAGAGGACTTCCATCCCACAGAGATCCATCTGTGGCCGCCAGATGACGCGCCGACAGAGATCTACGATGTGCTTTGCCCGGCTGGCCGAGTGAGAAATGTAGAGGCCATCGCAGACGAGAGGTCGATCATTTACATGACGGACGCCCCATCAAACGCGACAATGGGGCGCGGCAACGCCCGCGCAATTGTCATGATTAGCTTCGATCCAAGCTGGGGCAAGAAATATAAGAGGCTCATCATGCCATCCACGAGCTCCGCACCGCCACCCAAAGAGATGAAGCTCGAACTGGAAAATAGGTCTATGTCTCGAAAATCGTACAAACGAGCCTCCCCTACGCCGGAGTCCGCGTCGACCTCGGCATCGGCATCTTCCACGTTTGTGTCTCGCCCGAAAAGGCAGAAATGCGATTCTGACTCATCTACTACTACCACCACCACTGGAACCACGACACGAAATCCGGACAAGGAGCGCCGATTCATGTGGAAGGAAGGCGCGATGTATCTCTCCATCAACCGGGGGTACCGGCTTCGATAGCACAATAGTTGGCCCGGGTAAGTCAGTCATTGAGTAATTGTTACACGAAGCGATTTCTCACGCGTTATTGCTTGCTTGTATGCGTTCGAGAATCTACCTAGATTTAAACTGAGCATGCAACTATTTCGCCTTCACTAAGTCAGGAAGCGAAAACCAAATACGTTACTAAGTTATCCAACACCTATGCCGTAATATGGTATAATATTCTTTTTGTTTCCGGACGACTCCTGTGTTTAGGACACATCGATATTGGATTCTCTGCGCATCGAGGGCGCAAATTACACTACACTATATATTTAATATACCCATTAACTCCAAACAGTAAATTCAGGCAAGAGACTCACTTCCTCCTCACTCTCCTCCTGCATTTCCTCTGCTCTCGCCCCCGCGTCTTTCTGACACATGACAGACGAGAGATCCTCCCTCCACTGTCTAACCGACTGCACAAGGACTTCCACCCTTAAGATACGAAGAATCGGGCCAGTATAAAGAAAAAGTTAATGTAGAGGACCAGAAGCGATGTTACCGCTCGAGTTGACTGCTGGGGCTGGGCTTTGGGCTCACGAGTGCTAAGCACTACACCCACCCTCCATGGCGCGGGCAGATGGGGTTTGCAAGTAGTTATAGACGAGATAGAGAGAGAGTGTGTGTAAAAGAGAAAGAAGTTGTGACTGCGTCTAGTCGAAAGGTGGATTGTAGGGATTGAGGGAGTGCTTACGATGATCAGCCGGGTCGAGAGCAAGAGCAAGCCCATCATCTCAAGTGTATTGGGAGATAAGACCTTTAAGCATGGTAGTTTAAAAGAATTAGGGTGGGTACTACTTAAGCTTTTATGTGTTAGATTAGATATGTGCATCGCAGCCCTCAAGGCAAAGGGAGGGTTGGGAAAAGTCAATACGCTCGTCGCATAAATCATGACTGCGGAGTCCACATTGACTATCACCACTGCAGCATTAACAAGAATGACAACTTAATGTTGACTCCACTCAATAGTCTTCAAATCAATTCCCTCCTGCACCAGTTCCCAGAGCGGACTCAAC
>NW_006913468.1:308649-309160 GCF_000464535.1 Endocarpon pusillum Z07020
GGAGAGGAGGCGGTCGGAGAGAGATTTGATGCGGGCGCTGTCATACTGGTGAGGGAAAGTTGGTTAGCTCTAAGCCAAGAATGAGCAGTTCGGAAAGGATGAAAGAGGATGCGGTATTCATAACCCCTGCTATGCGAATCATAACGCATTGACGTGACACGCTTTAATGTCAAACGCTCAGACGAGTATTTGTGGTAGTAAATAATCATCGAAGCTATGATGAAGGGCATGAGATCGAGATGCTTACCGGAAGCTCTTCCTTCGCAATACGACACGCTTCGCCAAATCCAACAACTAGGAATGGAGCCAGCGTGCCGCTTCGGAGACCCCTCTCTTGACCACCACCGCTTATGATTGGATCGAGCCTCACCCTTGGGCGTCTTCGAACGAAACAGGCACCCATACCTTTCGGCCCATAGATCTTGTGTGAGGAGAGCGACATGAGGTCAACGTTCCAGTCGTTGACGTTGATGGGGATTTTGCCGGCTGCTTGTGCTGCGTCGGTATGGAA
>NW_006913468.1:309679-368375 GCF_000464535.1 Endocarpon pusillum Z07020
CCTTGTTCCCTGATCCATAACTGTTGCTTGCTTTAGGATCCCCGCGGTAGGGCTCAGCATCGTTTCTGCAGACATCTCTGTGCCCGGTACTTTCACTTGTGAAAGCATCTTGCCACTCTGTTGCACAAAGTTCTTCTGATCCGCTTTTATCGCGGAATCAATATCGCTGACCTGAGCTTGCCTCGGCGTTGACTCGGAGACATAGCTGCGTCGTGGAAATTTCGACTGCGCTGGACAAGCAGCTGCTTGGAGGCGAGGGGCGTTAGCAAGGGCAGTGCTTGTCGAGAGGCGACGCGAGCATGACCTTGAAGCCTGTCGAATAGCTGAAGGTGCATATCCCGACATCTTGAGATTGATTCGGTCACTTTGAATCGGTAGCCGACCCGGAGTATCAGTTACTATTGATCCAAAAAGCAGCTCGACGGCATATCACGGCTCGATGGCAATCACGATTCATGGTAACTAATGACGATCCCAAAGATTATTTAGCGCTAATTTAGCTCAGATAAGTTACGGCTGAACCTCGGACGAAGCGAGCGGAAGCCCAGTAGTAGTAGTCAATGCTTCTGATCAATCTTCCTGCCGCGCATAAGATACATAACACAGAAGCATAGTCCAGCCCTGCATATATATCCGGATCGAAGGCATTCCCATACCCTTGATCGATTTCACTCTGCATACCCGTCTTGCTGGCGCAACTCCACCACAAGACGCAGCCGGTCAACCCTCACCGCAAGTGGCTGAGCATTCGTATGACGTTGGCCATTCTTGGCCCCAAGAAGATCGCTGCCTGAATCAAGAGACGGGATATTTCGACCTGCTCCCACGAGACTCAAACTCGCGGAGTATTCGGTGTCTGGGAGGAGCAAGCGGTATCAGCGCCTCTGTTGGAAGAAATATCCGCGACCGTCATCCGACCAGTGAGCCTGGATTGCCTCTACTCCCATTTTGACAATTCCGTGGTTATAATCAGGGGAGATGAGCTTAAAGGGAGTTGGGAGAAGCTTGACAAGAGCACCTCAGACTATAAAGCAGCGATTCAATATTGGTGACTCCACAAAAGATGCGGTCTACATCGATGCAGAGAGAAGATTCGAGGAGCTGGAGAAGGAGACGAAGAAGCTTCATTCGGAGTCAAAAAAGTATTTCGAAGCGATCAATGGTACTTGCTTCTCGTTCGTGGTCGCCATATCCGCTCACTGACCAAATCTCCAGGCATGTTAAACCACCAGATCGAATTCTCCAAGGCGGTACAGGAGATCTATAAGCCCATTTCCGGAAGGGTATCAGACCCCAACTCGATAATACCAGAAGGCAATCCTGAGGGCATTCGAGCTTGTGAAGAGTACGAAGCTATCGTCCGAGATCTTCTTGCAACCCTCCAGCCCGAACTTGAAATGATTGAAAGTCGTGTGATCGAACCTGCTCAGCAATTACTGGAAGTGATCAAGGTAATCCAGAAAGTCGCAGTGAAAAGACAGCATAAGCAGTTGGATTATGACAGACACCGCGCCACGTTGAAAAAGCTGCAAGATAAGAAGGATAAGACGCTAAAGGACGAAAAGGCTGTCTTCAAGGCAGAAAATGATGTGGAGCAAGCGACCCAGGACTTCAATTATTTTAATGATCTTCTCAAAGATGAGTTACCCAAGCTCTTCGCGCTCGAAGCGGAATTCATCCGACCTCTTTTCCAGTCGTTCTATTATATGCAGCTCAACGTCTTCTATACGCTACACGAGAGAATGCAGGATATAAATATTGGCTACTTCGATCTTACGCTAGACATCGAGGAAGCGTTTGAGGCCAAGCGTGGAACAATCAGGGAACAGACCGAAGCCTTGGGCATTGTGCGCTTCAAGACGACCGGAGGCATCAAAGGGCCGAGGGGGAGCAAATATGGCAGAAAACCACAACTAGCACTCGAAGACCGGAAAAACAAACCACTCGCCATTACAGACGGCTCCGAAACCTTGCCACCACCATATTCAGCCAGCCCATCGAAATCCACAACCACACCACCATTGATGGGCCACTCACCATCCATAGGCAAGTCCCCATCACTCGGCCACTCGCCATCAATAGGCCACTCGCCCTCAATAGGCCGCTCGTCCTCCGTCGGCCATAACGCCATGTCTGCAGCAATTGCCGCCAAAGGCAAACCACCGCCTCCGAAACCCAAACCGTCAAGATTATCGGGCGTGCCAAACGCGGAAACAGTGACGGCACTGTATGACTATGAAGCACAAGCAGAGGGCGACCTGAGCTTCTCGGCTGGAGAGGTAATCGAGATTGTCACGCGCACGGCTAATGAGAATGAATGGTGGATCGGCAAGATCAACGGCAGGCAAGGCCAGTTTCCTGGTGAGTTGGACTTTTCCATTCAACGCACACTCACACACACATACCCACTCTCTCTCGCGCACTCTCTCGCACATGCTGACGAGTTGTTCTCTTGGGGGCAGGAAATTATGTCAAGCTGAATTAGGAATTGCCGGTGTTATCTAAGACATGTATTACTTATTCTTCGCATCGTATGGAGACGTATTTGGTAGCGCAGGCTCTTCCAGCGTAAGGTGTAATCTGATAGTGGTAGAAGACATGACTACGAAGTATTAATGAGCAACAGCAAACCTTCCGAGTTTACTATCTTGAGCGTCATTTCCTGGTGCAAACTGAGTCAATGCCCATCCATGTAAGCGAGCTCGTCGTGACCACTTGGGGTTCGCCGGCGAAGTGTATAGGCTCTGGCCGCGCATGCCTTGTGCTCAGATCTAAATCCGTATTCCCTGAACATGAGAAGCCCGCCTTCCGGGTCCAACCAACCCTCAAGAAGCCGCCTTATCCATATCCACCTCGGCGCCCCTCTGCCTCGTCTTCCCCTCATCATGCCTCTCCTGCCACCTCCTCTGCTCGTCGCGATCGCCCACCAGCGCCGCCACCGCCCCGCCCATCGTGCCGGCCACGCGATCCCCGACCCCCTGTCCGAAATCCGCCAGCTGGCCCTTGGCCTCCTGCCCCTGGCCCTGGAGATTCTGCTCCCGGCCCTCGCGTTTCAGGCCCTCGCTGCCGACGAGGTTGCCCACCGTCTCCTTGCCGGAGCCGACGGTCTGGTCCCAGGCGCCCCGGCTGCGGTCGCCCGAGGACCCCAGCGTCAACGGCCCCACTTTCACCGCCGATTCCGACGCCGCGTGTTCGGCGGAGGCGTGGGCGCGCGTTTGTTCGGCTTGGGCCTGTGGGGAAAAGAAGGGGGGGGAGCTGGGTTAGCTTGAGGTTTTGGGGAATACGTGGGGAGATGGGAGCGTGGCAGTTTTTTTTCTTCGTCGCGGATTTGGACATGGTTCGATTGCAGGACGGATGCTGCTGTGTCAAAGAGGGGGGAAAGACGGGGAGGAAGGGGTCTCGTACTTTGTCGCTGGTGTTGCCGGTCAAGGAGGCGATGCCAGATTGGACGGCGCCGGCAGCGCTGTCCACATAGGATTTCAGGGTGCTTGGGTTGTCGTTGGAAGACATGATTGTTCTGTCGAGCGGGAAGATGTAGTGATGTTATGATGTTTCAGTGTATATCTGGATTCAGGAATCACTAATTGGTTGGTGGTTGAGTACAGAATAGTTTTACTTCAAGAATTGGATTCACTGGCCCAGTGAAAAGCATTGGACCCTTTAGTGGACCCTGGAGCCTATTGCATATGCCAAGCTTTTGAACCCAGATGACATCGGCATGTGACACTGGTGCAAGGCTGACATAGCGCAGGCTTGGCTTGCGAGTAATGGTGGGGTGGTTACACGAATTACTACGGGGCCTGAAGTAATGTTAGCTCAGGGCTAGTATCTTTCCTTGTAAACCCTCTCTGTACAAAACAGCTTTGCCCGAAAAGGGTTAGATGTAATGATTTGACTCATCAGAATGGATACACACAGAGCAAGCTTTGAAACGACGAATCATAACCCTAGAGATTTCGTAATAAGAACTAGCTGTTCTTAGCACCAGACTAACATTACTTCCGGCCCCCCGTAGTATTCAAGTACGAGGGGAGTCAGGAGCATCTCGAGGTATGTAGCCTTGAGCAAGTTTCTAAGGTAGACCAGCCACCAAATGTGGTATTTTTCCAACAGACATTCACCGCTTGCACCCACACGTTGTCCTTCGAAAGCCACCTTTTAATAGCCCTACAGTACGATCGGCATGCAGCAGTACAGGAAGAAGCCTGATGTGTCGCCCCCAACTGCACAGTGTAATTTGTGAACGAGTTACCTATTTCTTTGATGGTATTGCTGTAAAATGTCGTACACAAGACTTTGTGCTCCTTGACTCCCTAAATGATTATCCAGTGCTCTTGAGCACCTGCCGTGTGTACGCCTTCTGGACCACGGTAAGAGCAGATCAAGTCGACGAACCGAAAGTGGTGACCAAGGCGCTCACAAACTCCCCTACCGTAGCATGCTTCCTCTATCAATACTGACAGAGCCCACCCCCGTTGTCCTCCATATTCCAACTCCCAGCCATCCCAACCACCAGCCCACTCTCATCTGCTGGAATGTCATATCCCAACATACCTAATTCTCTCGCATAAGCGCGACTATCAGCCTCTATCTCGGCATCAGCCTGGCTCTTCCTGGCTCCACTCATCAATTTTCTCGCCCACGCGTTGATGGCCGGCTCGCCAGTCTCGTCGCGGGCTTGACGAAGAAACGGAATCAAAGCCGTACCGCCCGTACCGCGTAATCTCTTGCCCCCACTTCGTGAACCAGAGTTCTCGCTCTTCTTGCCACCGGAGTGATCGTATTTGACGGATGCGATGCCGGCGCCGCGGGTGGGGGCTGGCATGGCGCTGGGGTCTTGGTGACGAGTATGGCTCATGCTTCTCGATTCGCGGCTTTTAACGATGATGTACCGCGATACCATCTGGATGTGCTTGTCTCGGAGGGCGCGAAGCATAGCAAGACAAGCGTCGTAGGCAATACGGAGCTGGGTGTTGGAACGATGGGATTCGACATAATCGCGGATGTTGGCTACATTCTCGACTGCTTCTAGGAATTTCCGGTGTGGACCGGGCATGTATTGACGCATTTCTTGAATGAAATTGTGTCGTGCTTGTGGAGCCATGCCAGGCTCGGCTTCTGATTCTGAGCTCTCGTTTCGCTTTTCACCAGTAGGACGATGTTCGATGCCGAGAACAATATCGAAGAATTGAATTAGACTGCTTTGGGCGTTGCTGCCTCCGCCGTATTGGCGCCAGGTGGGATTCCCACTGCCATCGTCATATTTGACACCATGGGGCAAGCCGGCATCTCGCATGTTTTTGCTGCCTGCAAGATATGGTCGGATACGGTGATAGAAAACATGTGAATCACAATTTTCGTACATTCGTACCAGCAGACCGCCCAGGTCGTCAATTATTTCTGCGAACGATCGAAGACAGCGCATGACTTCCTCAGGCTGGTCACATCTTGCTGCGTTGATGGCATCCAGCATAAGCGGTATGGCAGGTCCTCCTCTTGCTTCCAATGCCACCGAAACCAGGTAAAACCATTGTTCGTCAAGGGAGCCGGTGAATGTGGTAAGGGTTGCAAGGTTGTCGAGAGTTAGGTTGTCGGAAAAGAAGATTGGCTTGTAGTTCCACAAACAAACTGCGGAGTATGTAGCGACAGGAGGCACGCCCAGATGGGCAGAGACTTGTAGGAGTGGATAGGTGATGGGAGGCGGTAATATTTCTGATGGCTTCTCGCCTCCCCAAATGTAGCCATGTGCCATGAAGGCCAGCATGCTGTATGCCCTGCGCCATTCTCGCTCTGTGTCTAGATGTGAGGTAGGTAAGACGGGTAGACGATCGATGACTGTCCGTAGGCGCTTGGACAGCAGCAGTGACTGGAAGTTGTTGATGATTCGTTCCCATTTGTCGTAGACAGGATGTGGAAGTCGTTGAAGCGGAAGTTCGGGAGGAAGGAAGCCATAGTTAGGAGATAGCCCATAGTCTTCGAGACGCGGAATGGGAGCAAGCATGTTGGCGGTCTTAAGATTGATGGTAAGGGCGAATGATCGAGTTCGAGAACTTATGTCAGTAGGTTATATGCCCGTTGGCCGGTGGTATATGACGATTTTTGTCCCCTCAACTCTGTATTTGCTTTGTCACGATCTACGATCCACGTCAATCAATGAGAAAAGACTGGATTGTTAGTATTAAATGGAATAAGTAGAAGATGGTTAGAGATTATGCTTTCATGAAAATGTTGTAGGGGCCAGTCTGAAACGTGGATCGAATAGGCGATGAGTTCACAAGAAGAGAGGAGGTTTGATGCAACGTGTGTCAAGTGAATTACCTGTAGACAAGGGGCATGAATCAGCAGTCTGTACGAGGACCTTAAGCATTATTTGTACAGGATCCATCGCAGATGGTGAAGGTGTGAGTAGTGGGCATATTGATCAACCGAGACGTCCGGTGACGGAGGATGAAAGATGTGTCGGAGTCCCCATTTATTGGCTTGTCCCTCGGCCGCTTAGGAGAGATTCGGCTCTCGAAATTTTCACCCCTGTGGTAGCCGCATTTACAGAGGTGCATACCAAGAGCTTTACCAAGCAAAGGCCCCGTGATAACGGGACGTTCTATCTCCAACATCTACTTTGCATTTGGTAATAAATACTCATGATCACTCTGCACTTGGAAGCTCCTAGAAACAATGAGGCGAATGAGAAGAAATTGCACCTGACCACTACTTAAGAAATGATTTGTTTGAGATTTCAGATGGAACGTGATCACTGATCACCTATGCTTAGGAACACCGTGCTCAACTACTGATTGAGAGTTTCTGGCGTAGTATGAGGTAGGACAGACGAGGCCAGGTTGATGCTTGTGTAGACAAAACTGAAGGAACGGTTACTCCTCCATCAACCATCAACCGAGTACCTTGCTACTGCGATGCCGTAATATCCAAGTGCATAATGTTTGCGCTCTTCTCCAAAGCATTGCACCAGGCAATGACAGTGATGAAAAGATTTGTTTTGTGTAGGCCAAAAAATACACCAGTCAGAACCCCGAAGGATGCTGAATAGATTCGTCTAGCCCGATGTGCAATGGACAGTCAAATCTATCGTGAACCGCATTCATGAGCGCGGCCACGCCAATAAGGTAAGTATGAAGAAGAAGAAAGAAAAAGAGGAAAATGTTTGGTGGAGGAGGCAGATATTTGTACTTGAGAGATTGGAGCTAGTGGCTAGTGCATCTGTTAGCATGGCCTTGGCACAAATCCAGGCAACTAGTACTAAGTAGTACTAACACAGTTTGGCAGCTTTCCGTCAAGCACGTGATATGGAATTTCTTGGGCTCGGTATTGAGTTGGGACAGGTTACATGAATGGTTTATTGATCCATCATCCAGGGCAATGAGGAATAGGGCCAGGATACCTCTAAGCAAGGCTGTGAGTTCATTCCATTCAACCTCTCCCTTTCGAATTGATAAGTTGACATACTATACGACTCTCAGAAAGTCCGACAATCATGGAGCAAATACAACCTCTACAATCTTTCGCGAATTGCCACACCACCCTACAAGACTCGAACCGTCTTTCAACAAAAATGGAGCGCCAAATCTATACTACGCGCTTATCATTCCGAGCAAGTCCGCGAAGGCATGTGGGAGCGCATGTTCTCCCGGCGACTGAGATCAGTCGTGCCGATGAACCCAGAATATCTTGCGATGAATGATGGATCACTAGAATCTGCTGGTAGAGGATCAGGACTGGAAACGCTTTTCGCGAAACGACATCCGAAAGCTATACCTTATATGCAGATGACATTTGCGCCATTAGAGAGAAGGCTAGACACAGCTATTTTTCGAGCACTATTTGCAAGCAGTGCACGGCAGGCAAGACAGTTTGTCGTCCATGGAGCTGTCAAAGTCAACGGGAAGAAGGTCGGTAGCTTTGTGCGGGTGCTTCTGCTCCTATACTGATGCGTCATAGATGAAGTATCCCGGCTATCTTCTTAACCCAGGGGACATGTTCCAGGTCGACCCTGAACGAGTCATGTTCGCTACCGGAGCCCCGAAAGGTCTACCAGACGTATCATCACCAGATGACCGAGCCGTATCGCGCTCAGAGGATAAAGAAGGCGCCGCACCATTGGAAAACCAAACCGAAGAATCTGACAAGGACGAAGACGAAGACGCAGAGGAGGAAGAAGAAAAAGAAGAAGACCCCCGCGAAGTCCTGAAATCCCTTCTCGCACAAGCCAAATCCGTCATATCCAGTCCAAAAGGCGGCAAGCTCAGCGCCAAACAAAAGCAGAACCTCCGAGGTTTCGCAAAGCAGGTCAAGCGTCAACTCTCGCGACGTGACTCCACCACAAGCAAAAGCCATGATCTGGAAACTCAATTCGAGGAGCTGAAAGCTAAACTCCTCCGCCAGCCCAATTTGCCTGCCTCAAAACCAGAAGACTCGTCCTCGTCGCCTAATGAAGATGAAGACGGAGAAAAGAAAGAAGAATCTACCACCACCCTCTCTATCTCCCCACCCCAACTCAACAGCGCAAAAGAAGAAGACTACTACGACGATTCAATGCTCGATCCAGAAGACCTAACCGCCCTCCGCGCTGCCCTTGCGCGCCTGCACCTCAACCCCATCGACCCCACAAAACCCTACGCCACGCCCTGGACACCTAGGCCCTACATGTCAGCCTTTGCGTTCATCCCCCCCTTCCTGGAGGTGAATCAGAACATCTGCGCGGCGGTGTATCTGCGGCATCCGGTGGCGCGGCCGGGGATGGCCGAGGTACCGACACCATTTGCGCAGGTGACCGGGGGGGATGCTTTCGCATGGTACTTGAGGAGAAGGTAAATATCAGAAGGGTCGTTTGCACAGTGCGGAACAAGCGCGGTGGGGGTTGTGTTGGCTTAGTAGTGGAGAAGGGGATAGAGGGGCCATCCTGTCTAGGATGCTTTGTCTCGGGGGTAGGAGGAGGACAAGAGGAAGCCATGCTGACAGGTCGGTCAGCTAGCATCGAAATGCATAGCATCTACTCTGGGCGGGCTTGCTCGATGTTCTTTCCCTGCACATTCAAAGCAAGAGTATAGACTGTACAAGTACCTACTGTAAAAACAAAGACAAAACAAGGACTTGGCAATCCAAGCAATCACAGAACATAGATAGCTTCAGAAGCATACCGTCCTACTACGGACTGACACATGCTGTCTCATTTACATCACCGCACTAGATCCATTAACCTGCTCGACGACGCTTCCGGTCGCTTGAAGCCGCCCAGGACTGGTCTCACCGGCCTCGGCGTGCTGAACAACGACAACTGCTGCGCCGTTAAAGGCTGTCGCATTGGACGCGGCGTGCTGAAAGCTTCGATGGGTGGTGGTGTTGCTGGTTTTCTCATCGGTTGTGAAATGAGTGGAGGCGCTGGCCGCACATGAGTCAGTGGTGAGTGGCCAAGGGAAGAAGGAGGTCTCGTGAAGGTGAAGGAGTGTGGTGAATGGACTAGGCGTGGATGCGATGTGTTCAGGCTTTCATGGGAAGCATGAACAAGTGGAGATGTTGCCGCCATGTGTTGATGGTGAAGACGTCGCTCTGGGCTGGGTACGCACTTGTCGTCCTTGAAATGATTTGTGGTGGTATCGGTATGCGGACATGGGATGTATTCATCGGAGCTGGCTGCAATATGGAAAGATGTTTTGCGGTGCGATATATGATGTGTGGTTTGATCACCAATTTCAAATCGGTCGTGGCCAAGTTGTGGTGCAATACGGTACGAACTTGGAGGTCTAGATGAGGCTGGATACCCCTGCTGCTGCTTCCTTTTGGCGTGGTTAAGGGGGGTATAATCCATAGGGAAAGCGCTGGTATGGCGACGAGCGGACAAGGAGCTCTTCATTGTGGAACGAGGAGGATCAATCCACTGATATCTCGAAACTCCTCGCTCGGGTGTATGATTCATCATAGAGGGGGTTTGATTAGATTTCTTGAATAAGCTTGGCGATCTTCGTAGTGGATGAAAGTTTGAATGTCTGGGCTGGGTAAAAAGATTCGAGATTGGACACAGCGGATTTCTATTAGTGGGGGGATGGGATGCTGTGGTGGCCGAGCGAGAGCTCGGAGTAGGTGACCCAACTACGGACGCTGCCTGTAAAGTAAACTGATCATCTGTCAACTCGACGGGCGACTGATCGTGAAAATCCGTCCAAGACTGCTCGGGAGAGTCATTCTCAACAGTCCTCTCGCGCTCTTGCTGTGTATTGCTTGGCGCTGCTATGTAACTCCGCTCGGTACGAGCTGGGTTGGTATAGACAGAAAGATTGAGAAGTCGATCATCTAGTTGGCCTTCCATAGGACTCAACTGACTCCAAAAATCTGTTTCTGGGGGTCCCGCTTTCCCTGATGCGACGGATTCTGCATCTGAATTCGCTACGCGCAACGTTGTATTAGCAGCTGTCTTGATGGTCTGAACAGGACTAGAGCTCCTTTGGTTCTGCAGCTGACTTGGTAGCAGCTCACGATCCACAGAGAGAGTGCCATCTTCACTAGAGTGATATTTGAGCCAACGTGGAGGGCGGCCCTGGACACTGTGTCCTTTTATTGGAGGATTCTCGTAGAAATGGTTGCTGATAGCGTTCATTTCATCTTGAAGAATGAATCTCATCCATGCTTGACTTTCATCACTGCGAGCTGTAATACCAGAACGACGATCACCTTGCGGAGCCTCTGGCTGCTGGGACTGTCCTAACCTTTGCCGCATGAAATTCTCCTGCCTGGGCTTTGCCTGTCTCAGCTGGACATGGATTGGTGAGTATTGCCTTGCTGCAAGCATGTCAGGGGATCTGGCAATACTTTTATGGACTCCTGCTGTTTCATTCATCCTTGTAGGGGGCTGCAAAGACTGGCCCATTTCAGGAAGTGCCCGCGGGATACCTTGTGCCGATTTATCACGATGCAGGTCTCCACCAAATGCTGGCGAACAAGCAGTCGAGTTAGACTCTCGCTCTTCACCTGCTGCACAGGCTGGTTGAATAGCCTTGTCAGTGCCATCACCAAAGAGGTTGGGATGAGAACTGTGGAGCGGAAGCTCTATTTGATGGTTTTGAGGGCTGGCACCCACGTGATCTTTTTCGCGACTTGGTGCGTGGACCACTCCTGCAGCTTCTGTCTCCGCTTCAACTTGCAGCTCCAGAGTGAATTTCAATCGGTCCTGGGTCTGGTTTTCGATCCCACCAAGTGCGACATGGTTGACTCCAGGTTCTGTAGCTTCAGGCAGTTCCCTAAAAGACAGTCTTTGATTGCTGGAGGCACGACTGTTTCTTACTCCATGATTCTCATCACAGCGACGATTGCTTGGAAGAAAGTCGCTTGATAGACTGCCTGGAATCTGTTGGGAAGAATTTTCGCCAATACGTGGACGCCGTCTTTGCTTTTTTGGTGTCGTGCGCAGATAGCTACCTTCTGAGCGCGGAGGTGTGGATCGAAGGAGGCGGTGTCCCATTATGATAGAGCTCGACCTCACCCCATCCGATGCCAATCTCCTATCCACTGCTCTCCGTTTCATAGTCTTTACGACTGTCTGCGAATGAGGTTGAGAACTCTGTTTGCTGACCGAGTCTGACTTTGCCTTCACTTCATCAAAGGTCTCACTGTCCCGCACCTGCTCTAATGATACCAATGACTTGTTTAGGCTGGCGTATCTGGGCCGCTCAGCTAACATCATAGATTCTGTCAAAGGATTTTCAGAATTACTCCTATCATAGATGGAATTGTGACAGGTAGGGACTTCTCTGTCGAGTAGCATGGATTCTGATGACTCGCTCTGACGTTTTATTGATGCCAGCTTCTTGAACGGATGTGGCATTGTTGTGGTCTGGCTCTGATGTATGTTTGATCCAATGCGTATGCTGACAACCTCCTTTTGGACATCGTCAGAGTGATGCTGGTGTAGGCGAGAATGAAGCGCAGGATCTGGTAGAGGACCAAGATAATATCCTGTTTGCGCAACGGCTCTCCGTTGCTTGTCCTCCGCTATAACTTTTCGCCTTCGGCCTATGCTTTCCAACTCACAAGTCGAGGGAAATTTCATACGAAGGGGCCGCGCTACATTAAGACCCATCCAATCAGAATGTCTCAGGAGACTACGTTTAACCCCGTTAAGAGTGTTTCTCTCCACTTCAGTAGACTTACGGCTCTCTTTCTCCGAAACTGGCTGCGCGTTCGACTCGGTTGTAAAGTAGCGTTGATGTACGTGAGTTGGTAGTTCCGAACCACTGCTCGAATGACCGGGGCTGATATTGGGCTGGCGATCAAAGCGTCGACGCTTGGTACTGAGCCCGCTAGAGGCTTCGCGAGGGTCAATCACTTGTCAGACCGAGTATATGTGTGACGTACCTAGCTCCTCGGGAGAGTTTCGTCTCTTGATGCCCCGGTGTTGATCTTGATCCAACTTCCCGATCTGCTTGAGTGGCACTTTGAACGCTGAAAGTTGTAATGGGGACGGAACACGACGTCCGTTCTGTTGTTGCAGTCTTGCTTTCGCAAAGTGCTGCTTCTGCGCCTTAAGATTGGCGTTGGCGTGGGCTTTCGAGTGGCGCTGAAGGCGGCCACCGGTCCAGTTCATGATAAGGATAAAAGATGACGATATAACAGGATAGGAAATAGACTAAAGGGATGAAATGAAAAGCGAGATTACAGCTGTAAGGTTAAGAGAAGATGGTTCAAAGTTCAGAATCCGTGGCTATAAGTCTGAACGAGCCGTGGCCTTAATCATTAGGAGACGACTTCCATCCCAGAAGGTGTGGGTGCCCTCCCCAGATGCACCAGGAAAACAGTGCTGCTTCTTCGGCTGAAGGTCTGAAAATCCCAGGATATTTGCTCAGATGTTTGAGAACACGGTTCTTGGACGGACTCGAGTTCAAGCCGGGAACTGCCCTGACAACAGAAATGCTGCAAAGAAATGTAGAATCGCTAATCACAGGTACTCGACTATGAAAGAACTTCAGCAATTCAGTTGGCATCTGCCACAGTCGAAGAACCCTCCAGCGTCCTCTCAGTACACCTCCCCATCAGAAAAGCACCGAAGGTGTCACTACTGATTTCGGCCCACAGATGCAAGCTTTGTAGAATAAATGCTAGCCTACCAGACAAACAGTGCAAACGTCGCAGGCAAGATTTAAGCTACTAGTTAGTAGGATGAGGCAAAAGAGAGCCTCGCTAACAATTGGAATCTTTAACTCTCAATATTTCACCCACAAGTAATTTCTTGCATCGAAAGGCAAGCAGAAGTAGTCTCCTGCTACGATTTCATCTATATCCATCATAATCTTTTCGAGAATCAGTCTTGCGTCTCAGTAAAGGCTTTCCCTGGTAGGTCCTGATGAGTAGCATTCTTCCCTTCCGGTTGTCATTTCCATGATGATTTTGAGGTTCAAAGCATAGTTCAGCTGAGGTGTAATAACCCTTGAACGAGAAAACTCCATCCTTAGTTCTCTGAGATTGTTCTGTATCTGGTCCACTCTACGAAGTACTCTTGCATTGTTGAAAAGCTAAGCAGCTCATAGGGTCCATTGGACACATTGATTGGTCGCGAGAGAACACGTTGATGTCCAACGGGCGAATGTTTACACGTTTTCCGACTCCTTTATCTTGACCTGCCCTTGTGCGGAGGATGCTGCCGTTGTCAAGCTGAACAAGTCAGTTGGGTAGCTGCCCTACCTTTCCAGAGATCGCGATGGCCTCCGAATACGATTCTGCTGGCGTAAGAGCTAAGTTAAGAATGAACAAAACTCCAACAAGCTTCATTTGTTGCCTGCAGAGCCAAGATTCTTTCACAGGCTCACCATCTTACTTAGTTATGAAATCGATCATGGGACACTACCATCAATGCAGGCCAACCATTTCAATCACAAAGCCCGCCAGCTGACGGAGTTTTCCTGCCTAATCAATGCTCAGCCGGCGACATTCTCGGCTCTAAAGCTACAGGCCAGCTCGGCTAACTAACCATTTCTCCAACACCTTAGGACTACGTAGATGGTGGTTTTGGTACGCGTGAACCTTTTGGTTTGTTTGATCTTACTGGTTTGAGATAACTCTGAAAGTGTTTGGTGTTGTCTGTGATTAAACAGCGTTGTTTGCATAGTACGGTATCAGGCTGAACTTTGTACCCCCCGCGTCATAATTTCTTACCAAACGCCCTCTTTACATACACTTCCTTGTCAGCATCCCTGTCGCTATTTTGCACGCAGCACGCTCATCCTGCTCATATTGCAAATTTTGCTCATCCTTCGAATATCCTACGAATTCCACGCGTTCTGCACATTCTACGAGCTACGAATAGCTGTTAAAGCTGTGTGGGATGCTGTACCTTCTGACTATCTTGAGGAGCTGCTTCAGTCGATGCAGGCAAGATGTCAAGCAGTTATATATGCCAGGGGGATGCAAACTCGATTCTAGAGACTAGCTCTCTTTGGGCCATTTCGTGGGCGTCTGTACTCAATTCTGCGTAGTGAGTTATTTACGAATACCAGCGTTTTCATCAGGGGGTACGAGAATTCCGCCTGGTAGCGTAGTAGTGGATACAATATATTTCTGTGTCAGCCGCAGTAGTACAGCACACTACCTATCGCAAGGTTGTAAATACGCTTCCTGAGGGACCGTTTGGGAGATGATGATGCAGAGACTCACGGCCCTTTGGTCGGCTGCAGAATGCCACGTCAACGCTATAGACAATTGGTCGGGGATGCGGATCCAATCTGCATCCGTGCAGCTTTCCATCACTCCGGCCTGCAAGTCCATCACGTCTACCCTTCCTGGAGATCGAATCACTCTTTAGGAAGCCCCTGTTGATCTTTCTTGGCCATAGCTGCAATGATTTGACTCGTCCTGATCTGCGCCAGGTGACAGAAAGTTGGCAGCTGGCGGCGGGGATGGAAGGCAACCTGGGTCGCTTTCGCTAGTGGCGCATTTGGCTTGCTGCCACCGTCTTTTGGCAGCGCTGTCCTTCTTAACCACCTCCATGAAGCTTAAAGCCCCGTTCCCCCTCCTCTTCGCCGATGTCTTTTCCTCTTTCCCCAGCACATCATCATTCTTTCCTGCTTTGTCATTGTACAAACAAGGTTCCAGTCCTCGATCATCAACTAGTCGTTTTGTGTGCGCTGAAGCTTGCTGCAACTCTCCTTCAACCTTGGACATTATCCACCTCAGGACAACTCACTCCAGGATTGCAAAGCCAGGCTTCTGTTTCTCGCAGTTTTCTTTTCTGTTTGACCGAATCATCAAGATTTGCGCTGGACTTGGGCTTCCTGCCTTTACCCTCAACGACAGACTTTGCATCAAACGTCAGGTAGTTCCCTCTTTCTTTTCTTTCTTGCTTGCCAAATCCTGGATATCTGCCGAGGATAGTCTCAGCCATGGACCATTCTCAGGACGCTCTCAATGGTCTATGAGGAGCCTGTTCGCTCGTTACGGGCTCGGATACTGGAGGCGAATACTGGAGCCCCGCTACACCTGATTTGCGATAGCCATCGCGTGGAGAAATCAGCTTGTATTCAAAACAATGAACAAATGTTAATGATACATTTGCCACACTGGATCAATCTGAGGCCGGACCTTGACCTGCAACGCTCCCTCCGTTGGACTAATCTGTTATGCTCAGCTCGACTTGTCGCGCATGATATTCAGCAAAGCACTTTTCATTCACGCTCTTTTCTGCTCCACCCCAAGGTACTCTTCATTTGGAAGCAGCTTTCCAATCTACGCGGCAAGAGGTTGAACAATCAGCATTCGATGCTGCGTCTGTTCTAAATTGAAGGATTTCCAACCATTCCAGAACCTTTCATCCTGGGACCACGAGTTCTCTTCTCACTGTTTCCGGCTCTTTTGGGCACCTGTCTTGCCATGAAGGGCTGTGCTCTCCACTTAACCAGGAATCGACCCGCCACATCGATCAGAGGACCACTGAACGGCCCGGAGAAATCTCCCTCGATACCCCCTCTCTATCCCTGCAGGGAGCCTATGGATGACCCTCTGCTATTATCTCCTTCTGCTTTCCAGGAACTGTCTGACTGCCAACCCTACCTTTACATCTGGCATCATACTGGCATTTCCGCCTAGGCATGGTCGGTTTGTAACCTTGCCTTGATGTGTTTACAGTTACTGACTACCACCAGACCCGGATCCCCCTCGATTCTCTTTGCTCAGACATGCCTTGCACCTTAGCTATTGGTGGTTCCTACTGACCATTTGCATCACAGGACTTGCAATAGAGGTCTCGCAGAGATTCGAGAACATGCCTACCAGACTCGTCTCGAAATCCTCAACTCAGTCACGTTCTACCCGTGATTCAAGACGATCCTCAACCAGCCAGGACAAATCGTCTACCACCACAATGGATAACCCGGATGCTGCTCAGCCTTTCTTTTCTCTTCCTACAAATCTTCCGCAAAGACACGGTGACCGCGAACGTGAGATTGTCCAATGGATTGCCGCAAAAGACGAGTTCTCCTATACAGACCCCAATTATGCACCCGAGCAAATGTACTTGACAGGATCAGATGCGTCTTTCTTGACAGAGGACTTGCCCACCACGACAGGAGCATCTTGGAGCACTGCACTGCCAATGGACAACCTCGTCCTGGAGCAATGCCAGCCATTCATGAATGATGAACCCTATCGGCTTTCCAGTACTAGTGCACCCATGACCAGTGGATCTCAGCCCTTTTTTGATGCCCTGGCTATTGAACCTGCAATCAACTTATCGAACGCACCATACTCAGGATCAATCACTCTTGGCACTGGGATGACCGACGGCTCTTTCAAGCACGACTTTGCTTCCGGGTGTATTTCTTATGATTCTAGTAGTTCTATCTATATGTCCCCACCCGTGTCTCCGGGACTGCAAGGGCAAACCTGGCCGGAGGCGTCCAATGAATACGGCACCAGCGGTGATTATGCCACTCATGGAGCTGCGGCCTTTTATCCTAATTCTGATGGATTTTCGCATCCACCCTCCCCACCTATGTCGGACGGTGATTCTCATGCTGCCTTGGTATCAGGTCGACAACCTTTGAGCGGAGGCCAGCTCCCACTTGATAATACCATACAGGTAGCCGACAACTGCAACATCAAATGCTCTCGAACAGGCTATCGCCACCTTGAATCTGCCATGATCGGAAATGCGGTCAAAACCTCTGGCACCACTGATCAGAAGTACGCCTTGCCCAGCCGTCCAGCCCAGAGGGTTCTCAAGCCTGCGTCAGAAAAGCCAAGGGGATATGACCAGGGAACACAGCTTGCAACATCATCTGCCCATTCGAAGCTCAAGGAGAAGCCGGAAACCGCCCAGCCACGGAATCATCATCTGTACAAAGCCTCGCCAGGAAAGGATGGACTATTTCGCTGCCCCTTTGCCAAAGACAACCAATGTGCGCATGTGCCCACGAAACAAAAGTGTGCCTATGAGTGAGTTGTCTTCCTTGCGGCTGTGCGCGAACCCAACTGATCAACATAGCAAATATCTGGACTCGCACTTGAAGCCTTATCAGTGCAAACATGCTGACTGCCTGGGCCTCCAATTCTCCTCAAATGCTTGCCTTTTTCGCCATGAGCGTGAAGCACATGGAATGCATTTCTATGGGAAGAATCCTCACCGCTGCCATTACGCTGGATGCGACAGAGCTATCGAAGGTTTCCCACGCCGCTGGAATCTACATGACCATATGCGACGTGTTCATAAACATAATCCCTCTCAGCTCTTGGAAAACAAGGAGGACTTTTCCGGCTGTGAAGTACCCAGCAAGAGAAAGGGGTCCGATGCCCCAGCATCATGCCAAATGAAGCGAACAAGCTCTTCTCAATCCAAGGCCCGCGTTGCGTCGGCCAGCTATTCTCGGGATGATCATGAGGTATTGGATTCAAGATACCATGCCAGGCAAGCACAACCCCGACGATCGAGTCATGTTCAGACCTTCGACCTGGTCAACCAACAAAACATGGACTTTGCTAGTCCCTTTCCATCAGGGTTTGAACACCTTCCGTATGGCAACAATGCTGCTCGCATGTCCTATGGCTTTTCTTATTCTGCATAAAACCTGGTACCCCCTGTGAGATGCCTGTGGCTTTGCTTTCCCAGAAATATGTCCAATGGATGAACCTGCCATGGATTCAGCACATGGTCCAATACGCGTCTTGACATTAGAAGTGGAGCCGTGAGCAGAGTTTTCAGAACTCTTAATCGTGGATTTTCACAGTTAGCAAACAATGTTTTCTCGGTCTGTGGACCAGTCACAGCCGGACGATATAAATGCAATCCCGCTTGGAAACCCCTGGATCAGCACTGGTTCTCGCACAGCTAGCATGCCAAAAAATGTGAACGTAAGATCTATTAGGATCTCATGTTCCTCGGAGATATCTTATTTTGTTCTTATGTTTTCGAATCTTCTGGACTTCGGCCGCTGACTGAATACTACCCCGTTCTCCTGCTGGTCGGTGTACTGATGATTGCTTCTTGATTCAATATTGCCTGCTGTGCTATTTTGGCTGGTTGTTTTGATCACTTTTCGTGCAAGATACCTGGTCAATTAGTGCAGGGCCAGGTTCGGCCAAAAGGCAAAAGCTTGGTCTTGTTCTTGGTGTATATATTACCTAGCTACCTCTAGAAGGAGCTCTAACGATCAACGACGCAATGTATGTAGAATTCTCCCCAGTTCGCTCGAAAAGCTGTGTAAACCGCCCATGTTAGATCTAAGTAGTTAGTCCCATTTCTGCTGAGGTCGGCGCAGGGAAATTGTTGGCGCTTCCAGGGAGATGCTCAGGTCAAAAAGTACCTCTACCGTTAGTGGCCTACCGGACTAATCCAGTTACCCCAAGGGTGAAGACACTACACTCTACCCCAAGAGTTGATCTGCAAGTGGAAGGAAAATTCATAAATGTGCTGACCCCTTTAAGCAAAGAATGCCCGTAAGCTCTGGCCACAACATTGTGTCTCTTCTGACATCTTCATACCACGCAGCTTATCATCATTACCGGCTATCCTTGCTCTGGAAAGACCCACCGAGCCCGTCAGCTGGTAGTAGCGTTGCAAGACCAAATCGCTGGTGCGGTTGAGCCCAACGCCCAAAGCAATCCGAAGCTCGCTTTGGTGCACATTCCTTCCCATCACTCTTCTATCTATCAGCTCTCTACAAATGGAGATTACCCGAATCGGGACTCGATTTATAGCTCCGCAGCACTCGAGAAGACAGCCCGCGCCGCCGAGCTGAGCACTATTAAACGGGCTTTGTCGAAAGATGCCATCGTTATTGCCGATGATCTGAACTATATCAAGGGATTTCGATATCAGCTATGGTGCGAAGCAAAAGCTGCTGGCACAAGATGCTGCACTGTACACTGTGCAGCGAGAGAAGATCAGGTAGAGAAGTGGAATCGTGCAAGGCTGGAGCAATGGGCTGGGTTGAAAAGTGGGGACATACCAACAGCAGACAACGACACGACCAGAAGTGATGGGCACGTCGAAAACCAGGCAAACCCAGAGATTAGGTATCCAGAATCACATACAGCATTGTACGGAGACAAGATACCCGAATTGTCATCAAGATCAAGAAGCTCAAGCGTGGACGCTGATGATGGAGAAAGAGTCGCGTTTCGACCCAGCATACTCATAGAAGAGTCTTTGAGGTCCTTTTCCCTCGCTGACCAATCCTCTATATCCACAGGAAAGCCTTCTCCTCCGGGGACGGCGGAAGACAACGGGTTTCCAAGCCGCAATCCAGAAGAAATCCCTGCATCTGCGAGGTTCGACTTTGTACCTCCAAGCTCACCTCCTTACTCGCAAAAGACTTTACAGTCCCTTCTCATGCGCTACGAACCTCCCTCCCCCTTCTCTAGATGGGATACCCCACTGTTCACTGTGCTTGCAAGCGATCTGATGCCTCCCATCTCCGCTATCTGGGATGCAATATTTCCTCCTAGAACACCCAGTACTATGCGAAAGGGTGTAGTCAGTGAGCAGAAAGCACAGGTCAAGCCTCATGCTGCGACCGTCCTTCCTCAAGCCACCGGGCCGGATGCCTTGCAGGTTTTGGAAAGGGTAACCTTAGATGTGGTGACACAAATCATGAAGTGCGCCAAAGAATTTCCAGAACTAACAGACGAGGGAGGTGATGTCACAGTCAAGTGTGCTGATGTTGTAACAACGCTGCCTGTACCGCCAGGGACGATTCTGAGTCTTCCAATGCTACAGCGACTGAGAAGGAGATTTACGCAGATACAGAGAGGTGGCATTGCTCATGGCAGAGGATATGTGCAAGGAGAGGAAGCCATCGGGGAAGCCTTTGTGCGCTTTCTGAATGGGGAGATAGGGGCTTGATGCATTCATTGCAAGAGGGGCTGATGATCTGAAAATCCCGAGATAAGGGATGTGACCATGTAGCCCGTAGATTCGGGGAGACCAGGGGCCGGAGGGCATTTAGTTCTAAGGAGGCATCCGCCAAGACATAATCCAATCCTGCCCTGTAGTATGAAGAGCTTTCTCGTGTTCCTTGGTACCTGCGGAGTGCCTGCCTTGATTAGAAGTGCCAGATCACTCATATGAAAAAGTACCGTAGCTTGCTTACAGCGACCTTGAAGGTATGGCCCCAACTGAAACCCAGTTGGGCATGGACTTTTCTCGTTACAAAGTGGATTTACTAGCCCAAGCCCCACTAACCACCTCGGTGCACATTGCATTTTGGGTATGAAGCCATTTCACAACTTTACAAAAGCTTATTCTACGGAGGCGTGCGTCAAAAACATTTGCTAGCGCCAATTTTTAGCTTTGCATTGGTGGATATCTAGCGTTCCTCTAGCTCCCATACTAATTTGTATGGCTAACGCAGGAATCGCACACACTATGAATTCCGCACACAAAAAAGCAGAAAAACAACAGAAAAACAACTAAATAGTAGATATGACCCCACAAAGCAATCGACGTGCTATTCCTCCGAATCTTCCTCCTCCTCCTCCTCCTTCTCCTCCGAATCCTCCTCCTTCTCCTCCTCCTTCTCCTCCTCCTTCTCCTCCTCTGAATCCTCCTCCTTCTCCTCCTCTAAATCCTCCTCCTCCTCAGGCCTCTGCCTCTGCCTCTGCCTCTGCCTCTTTCCGATATAGCATCTCTCAGCGCGTTTCTGTGCTTGTACTGCAGATTGAAGGACTCTCTTGGCAAGAAATTGAGCAGAAAACAGGTGTCAAACAGACAGCTCAATCTTATATTCGAAAGAAGGCAAAGCAGCGTGGATTTCAGCCTGAGATAGATCCTCGAGTTCTTGATAAATATGTTATTGATGAGAAGCCTTCTGGTAGGCCAAAAGAGATCTCTGAAGATGTAGAACACCAGCTATTAGCGAATGTTCGAGCAGATCGAGCAGGTCGAGAGAAATCAAGCGAAGTTCTTGCTTATGAACTAAATATTAGCTTTTCAAGTGCTCTTCGAATTCTACGCAAGCATAGCCTTACTAGTGTTAAACTAACACGAAAACCTGGCTTAAATGCTGCACAGAAAGCCGCACGAGAAGGATAATCTAATAAGATCACAGCCGCCATCACATCTACTGAGCCACGACAGAACAGCACGTTACCCTCTTCGGTATCTTCGCCAGCATCCGCCCGTGAATCATTGTCTAAGATGAGATCTACTGATCAGACTACTTCGTGGAAAGTAGATAAGTCGGCTGATGGCTGAGCCAAGAAAAGTCTCTGCTTTGACCTTGCAGTCCGTACGTCTTGCTGTGGAGGCCCCCTTGGTTGCATATTGAGAAATCAGTGGTAGTAATTCAAACCCGGTATTCGAGAACGATCACTCCGACTCCTAGGTCAATTCATAAGCACAAATCTGTACCAGAGGACGAGCTCTGGCAACACCAGATGCGCAAAATACGGACAGCCCTGACAACAATCCATTTCTTCACGAGGCCGGGGGAATGGTCCCAGGTATGGTTTAGTCCATGCGGGTGTCGTCAGTGGCAGGAATCAATCCAGACCTAGGTACAGTCGACTACTACTCTATAACGCCAAGCCGCAGCAAATATAACACACTGCATGTCACGATCCTTGGGAAAGACGTCTGGGATTGATTCCAGGCTGTGTGCTGGCACGCTTGTGCGGATGGGGACCAACTTCAACTGTAATGACGGTGTTTAAACAGAGGCACTGAGTATAGAGAAGGCGAACAAGCATTCAAACGGAGTTAGGCAGGGCAGAGGGTCAAGGGTAAGCTCTCAAAACTGCAGTTCAAGGACGGATATCAAGTGGATATTGAGTAGCATAGGCAATTCCTGAGTTAGCCATACAAATTAGTATGGGAGCTAGAGGAACGCTAGATATCCGCCAATGCAAAGCTAAAAATTGGCGCTAGCAAATGTTTTTGACGCACGCCTCCGTACATAGTACATTCCTATACCCCGCTTCCGTTGACCGGACGATTACCCATAATTCCACTGACGGGCTTGAACACCATGGACATATTCATCGAAGCTCCATCGAACCTCGTCGGTCATGGCCAGCATCGAAAATCACGAATCTCTAGAAGGGAGGAGACAACAGCCAGTATCGGCGTATGACTATGAAGACGATGTCCACGAAAGATGACATCCTCCAGGCCTCGAGAGACGTTCAATATTTATGATTATACACTACCTTCCGTTCTCTGCCAACTCGACAGCAAGACAGTTTAAGAGTCTGGAATATGAGGGTGGGGTCCGAGTCCTGACGAGCTGTTCGAGCAATGGACTTCGGCGCAGCCGATATCACGGAAAGCTCCTTGCCAAGCTCGAGCGATAGGCCAAACGATGCTACAGCAGCCAGAAAAGAGTTGAAGGGCTACGAGGAACTGCCGGGGACTCTAGGAACGAAACATGACGGGAAAGAGGTCGAACAGTCATTACGCCGAGTCCGGACACTGGGAAGATTGAGGTTCAGGCCTGCAGATGACGATGAGCCTCAGTGGGTGTAGTTGCCCTTGGTCTGTCAAATGTGCTGAACTCCTACACAGGGATTGGTGGTTCGCTTCGACGGCAATCCCGCTTATTGCTGCTACCTTTGCGCCTATGGCCAATGTCATGTCAATCGCGGCGCTGGTTACTTCCTGGCGGAGCGACCTACGTGGTGAAAGCAGCGTACCAGCACAAGCAAACTCGACTGGAATACCGGATCCACGTTGGTAAGCAATATTCGTGCTGGAAGTGGCTTTGGAGAAAAGATTAACCTTCGCAGGTGCATCACTCTAAACGCGACTTCATTAGCCTGTGGATTTATCGGCAATTTGTTCCTCCTGTTCAACTTCACAAGGACTATTCGCTACGTTATATGCCTACCAGCTACCGTGATGTCGTTCTATTTTGCAACAGGAATATTGATAGGCATCACATCTTCAATGAATGATTACGTACCGCCTGGGCCTGGCGAGGTTTATTCCCAAGGCTTTTGGCATGCCATAATTGCTGCTTGTCTGTATCTGTTTTGTTCAATGATATTAATGATCAATATGTTGGGCTACTGTTTGGGACATTACCCACAGCATTTTACCTTGACCGATGAACAGCGCAACTTGATTCTTCAGACTATGATGTTCTTCATATGGCTGGCTGGTGGGGCTGGCATTTTTGCCAGAACTTCTGATGAATGGCAATTCGTGGATGCCTTATATTTCTGTGATGTCACCATCCTTACGGTTGGCTTTGGCGATTATTATGCTCCAAATGGTGTCAGTCGAGGATTGGTATTTCCCTTTGCGGTAGGCGGCATCATCATCCTCGGTCTTATGGTCAGCAGCATACACAAATTCGCACGAGATTTGAGCTATGATTATGTTATCAGAAAACACATGGAGGCTCACCGTCAACGCACCATCACCCGTGCTGTGAGCTCGTCGACTGATTTGCAGAGGCAGAATGACATCGAAAAGAAGATTGATTGGAGTCACAATCACCACCCGACAATCTCAGGACCCTTGGCGCCGCCAAACCAAGAAAGTCGGGGTGTACGGAGAGTGACGTCGAACAGTGATTCTGAAGGTCTTGCTCCGTCAAGTTCTACACTTGAAAGATACCATGAAGGAAAAATTCATCGGACCATCAAGGCGGTCAGCCAACCAGTAAAGACTCTACAACGTGCACGGTTGAGACAGCCAAAGATAATTCTAATGAGGGAAGAGAAGGACCGTTTCGAAGCAATGCGAGCGATTCAAATGAGCGCCTCCAGATTCAGGAAATGGTACGCGCTGAGTCTCTCGGTCATTGCTTTTGGTCTTCTATGGTGCGTCGGTGCTGTTGTGTTCTGGGTAGCTGAGCAGTCAACACAACAGTTGACGTATTTTCAGTCACTCTACTTCTGCTATGTCTCACTGTTGACTATCGGCTATGGGGATCTCTCCCCAAAGTCAAATGCTGGCAAGCCATTCTTTATTGTTTGGTCCCTTATTGCTGTTCCAACAATGACGATTCTTATCTCTGATATGGGTGATACTGTTATCGCGTCCTTCAAACGCGGAACCTTCAGGCTTGCAGATTGGACTATCTTGCCCAAAACGGGCCTCCACCACCCTTTACTGCGGAAGAGTCCTTGGATCAGAGATTGGCTTCAGGGGAAGGTAGAAAAGAAGCGTGTCGAAAAGGGATTTCCAGTCGGCCCCGACGAAAAGCAAGAAAATGGCCCTTCAATAGAGGAACTCGCTGATCCTGAGAGCTATAGCGATGCTGAATTGACACATCTGTTAGCATTGGCTATCCGCAAGGTTGCGGATGACCTGAAGAACCCGTACCCACGGAGATACAGCTATGAAGAGTGGGTTGAGTTCACCCGCCTCATACGCTTCACAAGCCGTACATCCGAGCAATTGGAAGACGAAGAATCCGAGGGCGTCATTGAATGGGACTGGATAGGAGACGATAGTCCCATGCTCAGCGATCAGAGCGAGGCAGGATGGGTCCTTGATAGACTCTGCGAGAGTCTCATCCGCCTTCTCAAGAAGGATAATCTAATAAGATCACAGCCGCCATCACATCTACTGAGCCACGACAGAACAGCACGTTACCCTCTTCGGTATCTTCGCCAGCATCCGCCCGTGAATCATTGTCTAAGATGAGATCTACTGATCAGACTACTTCGTGGAAAGTAGATAAGTCGGCTGATGGCTGAGCCAAGAAAAGTCTCTGCTTTGACCTTGCAGTCCGTACGTCTTGCTGTGGAGGCCCCCTTGGTTGCATATTGAGAAATCAGTGGTAGTAATTCAAACCCGGTATTCGAGAACGATCACTCCGACTCCTAGGTCAATTCATAAGCACAAATCTGTACCAGAGGACGAGCTCTGGCAACACCAGATGCGCAAAATACGGACAGCCCTGACAACAATCCATTTCTTCACGAGGCCGGGGGAATGGTCCCAGGTATGGTTTAGTCCATGCGGGTGTCGTCAGTGGCAGGAATCAATCCAGACCTAGGTACAGTCGACTACTACTCTATAACGCCAAGCCGCAGCAAATATAACACACTGCATGTCACGATCCTTGGGAAAGACGTCTGGGATTGATTCCAGGCTGTGTGCTGGCACGCTTGTGCGGATGGGGACCAACTTCAACTGTAATGACGGTGTTTAAACAGAGGCATTGACAGATTCTCTTCTACGACAAGAGTATAGATCGATACATAAATCTATACCCACATATTATGAGTGGGCTATCGGATACCCTGGTCTCTCTGGAACAGGCTTACTGGTGGTGATTTGGCAAGCAGTCGGGGTTGCGGTTAACAATGAGTATACTTAAGTGGGCACATTGAAACCTGGTAGACGAAATAACTCTGGGCAGACAATTTTGTCAAATTTTGAGTCTTGGCGGACAAGTCCGAGATAGATTTTGAAGTTTTCTCTGAGGATTTACACTGCGAAACCTCTGTTCTCATTATCGGCTCATCAAGGAGGTTCTCTCTCCCATCGGAGCACCATTTATTCAAACACCTCATAAAACGTATTTATCTCAGTAAAATGATTGTATACTACGCTCACCGACACATTCAGCGGGTTCGCTTCTTCGCTCCATCGCCATGGATCATGACCTTTCGTCGATGCCCCGAAAGTCTCCTAAAGCAGCTAATGATGGTTGGGAACCCAAGATTCACAAGACGGACAAAGGCTTCCGCAGGCAGTTCTACTTCTTCTACGGTTCCTTGATGGGCTCTCAAATGCTTGAAAGGGTCCTGGGGCTTGAATCCAGGCCAGAGATTGGAGATATGACTAACAATGTCTTAATATTGTCGTTCGATGTTTGTGCCACATCTGGCGAAGTTAGATGTCCTTGCGATATTCTTTGTGTTGAATCAAATCTCAGGTTCTAAAAGGAACAGCGCCTGGTCAGCAATGAGCTCGTACACAATATACCTCTTGCTTTATTGCCCTCCAGTTCTTGAAGATGAAGTTAAGTTCAACTGGGTGCCCATTTACGAACGTACTAACAGGACCTCATATTGCCCCTAGGTGACTTATTAGATGCAGGGCGCTTTACCCCTGGTCGGCCATTTACGATCAAGCGCACAATACTGTGGAACATTGTGGCCTGATGTGACCTTATAAATGCTCGTTGCAGCCTTTTTTCTAATAGCCTTGGGAAGGTAGGAGATTCTTGGTTGGTTAAATCGTGGAGACCGAGATTACCCTAATCACCATGGAGGGAGTTCATCTCTCGCCCTTACAAGATTTCTACACCACCGCTAAACCCGAGCAGCCAAAAATTCGCCGCAAACGTGTATCCTCGGATCTACCACATAAGCCTTATCACGCAGTCCAGGTCAACAAAGAGCTAGACTAAGCGCCAACTACGGGATTGGACACAGAAACTGAGCCATGCGTGAACAAGGGCTGGCCTAGTGAGCCCTATTGCTTGGATGAATGGACGTGGATGAGATATATCATACTAGGCGCAGACATCATCCAGACTTGCCATTCCCCTTTCTTCTCAATACTTGGTATCAATGCGCTGACCCTTGATCGGAAACCGCTCTCTTCACTCGGAAATAACATTATCGCTGACACAGAGATTGGTCCAACTATCTTACCCATCATCTTTGCTGCAGCTGTAGGTAGGCTCATGAGAAGTATCGCTCGTTCGAAGGCCGAAAAGGTACGCAATTGGATACGCTGGAGCGACTTATTGGGGGTCAGATGATACTAAGAACAAGGTATCCTTCCTCAGTTCAATGCCAATTCAATGCCAAAATCAGGTTCAAATCCAGGACTAATTTAGGGACAATCTTGAACTAGACCTAGGGTTAAATCAAGCGCGCAAGAAGCAGTGTAACATCTAGAAACCTCTAAATTGCTAGGGTCAAAGACTTTAGTTAATAGTAAAAATAGATCAAGTAACAACTGACGTGTAGATCGCTTTATTTTGTGGACACGGCTCAAGTATAGCATTGGCCGTCAGTGAAGTTGAAATTTGAATTGGCCATTTAGCTTTAACAGCCCGCCATAGCGACGTCAAATTAGCAATTTGGGCTTTGGTTTGGGCGAGAACTTTCAGTTGGTGAAAACTAGCAGTGCTCATTCACCACTTTACGTACTAGTACGCAACGACCCCATCGGTCCGGAGCTTCGATTCGTCGTCTTCCCTGTTGCAATCTGATTCACCGGTTGGCCATAATCTGCTGTGCTATCTAACCGAACAGCATGCATGCAGCATATTTGCTTACTAGAATGTCATTATCGCACAGAAAGTCGTATAGCCCAATCAGTTGCAGCTTCCCAGCGTTGTTATGCAGGATGCAAGACAAGGATTGACTCAGTCACCAATGCCACCATAGCTGTGCTTGGTAGAACACACATGGGCAGGACATCGAATTTCACAGGTCCGCCAAGACCAAAAAATCCCCCCTCACTATCATTTGCTGCTAGAGTATTGCAAGCATACTAGCCTTGCTCACCTACTACTCTCATGACATGCGCTTCGGTTGCTTCCCACTCTAGGAAAATGGGGGCGGTATAACATCTGTTCCAACCTTAAAGATGTTCTCAAGTGCAGTGTAACGGGGCCAGTTTGATTGCCTTGAAAGTTTGAGTATGATCATGTCGACGTCCAACTCCTACGTCGTCCAGTTCTCTACTGAGTCTGTAATTCTGTTTTTCAGCCATGTTGCCTGCATTCCCAGCATCCTCATATTTGGGTGGTAAAACTCCTTTCTTCTTCGGTCTTTCTTGCTGCAAACACTTGTTAGAAAAACATATACTCTGCTTCCTGTATCCTGGATCCTCATATTGAAATCTCGAGACAGCTCGATTGGCATTTTGGCATCTCCAATCTAGCCCGACCAAATGGCGGTTCAAATACATGCACCCAGCAATGGCAGCAATTTTTCCGTACAGGCATGGACCTTCTTTGCGATTGCTGTCTTCTTTGTCGTCTTACGATGTCTGGCGCGCATTCAAACAGTTGGTATTCGGAAGTTGGAACTGGACGACTGGCTCATGGAAGGTAGCATTGGTAGGCAACAAACTCAACCCGTCAAACACAAGCAGTTTAACTATATTCTGATAGATATTTGACCTTTTGGTGCAAACATCCCCCAAAATAATCGTCATGAACACCCATATCGACCCTACGAACAACCCGACCAACTTCCCGCTCTCCCTTATCCCCGGACTCGGTAATCATGATATGGCTGACGAGTACCGCGCGAACCTTGACCCAGCCTCTGTGGAATACCAGGTTCGAGTAGCCGGATCCAAGCTCCATATAACGGCCTGGTCGTTATATGTATCTACATTGTGGTGTTTGAAGCTGTGCTTCGCAGTTTTTTACACCCGACTGACGTATGTGGTCTATCAATCGGTGTGGCAATAATCGCTTACGGACCCAGGGCTGGTCTTACACACATGAGAATTCGTGTCTACATAGCTTATGCGGCCATCAGTGTGACGTATGTTGCGGTCATGGCGACCCTGCTTGGATCCTGTCAACCGTTCAATCATTATTGGCAGATTCATCCTAACCCAGGAAGTATAACGCCCGCCCCTGTCTACTGAGTGAGCAGTTGCTGACTTCATCTCTAATTAGACCAATGCACGCCAGCAATTTCAACCGTGAACTGCTTAGTCGTTGTCGTTCTTGACGTATTAACCGACATCTACCTTCTCCATATCCCGCTCTTAGTATGTCACTGAGTCTACTCTGATATAGTTTACGTCAACTGACACGCTCTGAAGATGCTGTGGGACGCCAAGCTCTCCCGGCTGAAGAAGTTCTTTCTGATTGTGCTCTTCAGTGGCGGCATCTTTATCATTATGGCTGGCATAATTCGGGTCCACTTCATCCTCGCTCCCGGACGAAAAGGAGGTTTAGCCGCCGCGTACTGGGGTAAATGTGAGATTCTGGTCGCCTTCATCATCGGAAATGTTCCCATGATCTATGGTGGATTCACAGTTTTGCTTCGGCAATCTAAGGATTCCAAGGTCTCGGCGAGAATGAGATTGAAGACCAAGGGCTGGTTAGGGGCAGAAAGATTCACCAGTATATTCTCCTGGGCCGCCCGCACCAGGAGTCATACATGCCATGAAAAAACCGCCAAGCCTCCGATATCTGTCGTCCTGGGTGCTACAGAAAGCAACGCTTCAGCGGTGAAGCAACACACGCGGTCATCAACGCCATGGGCTCATCACGGATCAGAGAATCGTTTCGCCACCAATATCGACAATAGCGAAACGCAACACGCTGAGATGGACTCAGAATTAGGCATCCACGTCACGCGAGGCATCCGGGTTGAAGTGGAAAGTTTGGAGAGCAGAGAAGGCAACCCGGACAGCATGGGGACCAGCACCCAAAACAGTCGAACAGATAGTGAGGCTCAGCTCGGTCAATTTATGCTCGACACTCCCTTTGGCAAGCCGGCTGCAGAAGACGTCGCTAAGCTCCCGTCGCAGGAGAAGCAAAGTCGGCGTGACCACCAAGGTCAACGACCTGGCACGTCTGACAAGCGGAATGTTACAAAGTGGATTTCCGAAGATTCTTCTGGAGAAACATGCGAGCGAAGTGAGTGGTTTTAAGATGGGGGAAAAACTGAGTGAGTATGGGAATGGAAATGGGAATACAGAGGATTTGCGGAGTTTCTTTGTTACTTTCGCACCAAATGCTAGATGGATTCCACCATTCGGGGCATGTTGGATTTTTCTTCTACAGCAAGCAGGAATGGACGACAAGCTTTGAAGTCACGGGAACCAGAGATTTGGCTGGAGACGAGGGAGAGCATAGACCAGGAAATGCAAATTATGATTCCAGGATATGGACGTATGTCCGGATACTGGGTCAGGCGTAAAAAAGGGGCACCGGGGGCGCTCGTCTACCGGGGTCCTACTAAGTATTTGCTGTAGGGTAAGTAAACCCGAGTTACCAATAGTATAGTACTAGTAACTAAGGGGCCAACACCTGTCCTCCATGGGACTCAAAGCCGGACCCTCCGTGCTGTGTGGGGGCACAAAATTGGGGCCTGGCGAGGTGCTCAGGGAAAAGTCAGGCTACTGTGCATTGCGAAAGTGTTGCAATTCCTTGGCGCTACCCTCGAATTGCTGGCGCTGCGGGGCAGAATTGCGGTGTGGGCAGAGGATGGCCATTTACCACCTAATTATCGTAGTAGAATGCCCAAAATTGCCCAGATAGTAAAATTGACTCTCTTGTGACCTTGCTGCCGAAATTTCGAGATAGAAAACCATGGTGTTGAATCCGAAAGCCCGTAAACCCCTTGGCGGGCTGGAGAACTGAGGGCTGTCATTTCTAGACCCGCCTACTCCGTATTGATGCCTAGAACTCGCCTATCTCCAGGTTGGCGATGTCGATCTGCCAGGAAGAGCCTTCTCCCTTTGTGTATCATTTTGTGGCACTGGAAAGCACTTGGATTCGAGCTGCCCATGTCTCACCGCAGTTTTGCTGCCATCTGGACTCAACCTGAGGGGCGACCAGACATCGCCAATATCGTCCGGGAGCAGATTGGAGAACACATCTTGGATTCGTCCGATGCGCCCAATCTGGATAGACCTCTAACCTCCTCACTACCTCTCATCGCACTTTTCAAAGTTATTTTCGACCTCCAAAGGACATATTATCAATGTTCGACTGCCCAGGTCGAGTCTGCACATCTTCTACCGACTCGGCTACTCCGTCTCGCTATCATTTACCTTCTCAGAATCAAGTGCAAAGCCCTTCGAAGCGGTTCAACACTCTATGCGGCCCAACGAAGCTTCCTGGCTCGAGTGCTAATATCAGGACTTCGGGCATTATGGTTGGCACTCGGGTTCCACAGGTGTGACCTCCCCGACGAATCGGTAAAGGAGCTTAGCATTGCATTCGACCAGGCGTGGACTATACCAAACCCAGCTATTGAGATTGGCCGTCAGCACAAGTGTGATCAACCTAACTGTCCGAATAATGATTATTACTACTATAATCTCTCTTGAATAGGCTATTTGAAGCTTAATATAGCTGATATTCGCGAGTAGAGAGATGCTATAAAGAATGACCCTGCTATTAATATCTATTATCCTCCTCTAGGGGTGCTAACCTAGTTGATTAAGGGTTATAAAAAGCAGAAGGAGCAGAATCAACAGCCTCCTGTTACTCTACAGCCTTTAATATCTACTACAGCTTCGTCGACAGTAGCTGGCCAAGGGATAACGCTCAATATCAATCTCTTAAGGAGTCCTCTGCCAGCTACTCCTATCCATGAAAACGCAGATAACAGGGCTCAAGATACAGATATAGATACCCTAGTTCTATCTGCTATAGCGCCAGCGTTAGCGCTACCCTTACCAAGTAGCCCTATCTCACAGGCTAGAGATAAGGATGCCCAACTACTCGCCTTCATTTAGGCTTGAATCCGTGCTCAACCTGCGCGCTGTGCTGCATTTAATCGTGTACAGGACCTGCTGATAAGTTCTAGCGTAGGTTTTTCAGATTTGGCTAGTTTGAGTAACGAAGAATGAAAGGATATTAGTATCAACGTTAATATCAAGATAGATTTGCTAAAAAACAACAAGATATAGCATCTATAGTATCCGGAGGCTGTTAATAAGGTTGTAGAGCATCTCCTAAGTAAGCTTGATCTTAATATACCTGAAGAGAGCAAAGGCAACAAGCTCTAAGCTTGTAAATAAAGGATAGTTGATATTAAGGAGTATATATAGATATTAAGAAGTATATTAAGTTTACATATATTGTCATTTATTTTGTATAAGAACATATATAAATTTAATTACTAGAGTATATTTAAGTTACTAACATATATATAAGCTCACAAAATTTAATTCTAAAATTTTACTTAAATAGAAAATCTGTGCTAAGACTTAGGCTTAGCAGGATATTATAACTTAATACTATAAATTCTATTAAAATAACAGTTTGCTTTTTGACAATTATAATTTAACTATAATAGCTACTACTACTTCTATATTATTAATTAATAACTCTTTATCTGTATTATCTCTCTATAACTTTATAGCGCCTTAAGCGTATTATAAGGCATGTTAATAATGGTTTTATTAATACAAAAATAATAATAGCAAAAGTAATTCTTTATATACTTCTTAATGCTACAGAGCTGCATAACAAGATAAAAAAAGCCCTTATACTAGTCAGAAAACTGCCTTGTAAGCTCTTTATTTGTTGTGGTAGTGCGCCAAGGCGCCTGCAGCAGATAGCTTGCGGCTGAGCCTGCGCTTCTGTAGAAAATTAACACTCTTTCTACATTATTCCGTCTTATTTATGCTTTTAATAAAGAAAACAAGAATTTAATAGGATTAAAGTTAGGAGAGTAAGGAGATAAATATATTAATTAAACGCCTGCCTCTTAGTATATATCTCTTAGCTCCTATATATAAATATCAGTATTAATAGTAAATATAATGTTAAGAGCTTACTTGACTATAATAAGCGCTATAGTTATCTATAATTAATACTAACTGTGGCCTAAGATATAGATTTATCTTTATTAATAATTTTTAAATAAATATATTAAATCTCTTGCAGTTAAAGCTGCTATAGTATATCTTATAATCAAGATATACCTTAATCCCTATAGCTAGCAAGATGCTCTATCTTCTTAAGCGCCCATTTAGTACTATTACTCTGCATAGTACGCTGCGTAAAGACTAACCTCTTTTACAGTCTTTTGTGCGCTCATGCGCAGCTGATTCGTCAACGAATATAGCCTCCTTAGCACGAACTTCGTATATCTGAGCTCTATAGTAGTCTCGCAAGTCTTCATCTCGCTCAGCAGCTTGACGCTCAACCTACAAAGTAAGTCCGAATTTGTGCGAATTAGAATGATAAATACTAACAGCTTTCTGGGTGATCTTCTCCTTTGCCAGCGTTCGACAGACAGTTGATTTCGATACTTCTATATCATACTCCTCATCTAGAAACGCTACCATTTCGTCTAGATACGAGAGCTTCTTCTCCGAGCCGTTATCCAGAAGCCAATCAAGGAGGCCCTCAAGCGCCTCTGGAGTGATTTTTTGCGGCCTACCCATCTTCGCTTGAGGCGCTGGCCGTGGCTCTCCGAACGTATCAATATTCTGCCGGATTCGGCCCACAGTTGAAGCGTGGCATCGAAATCTATAAGCTATTTCTCGTGGTTCTACGCCTGTAGCAAGCAAAAGGGCCATTTCGTCGACGGTCGACTTCGAAAAGCGCAGTTTGCTCATCGCGAACTCAACACCAAGGGCCAGCAGTTGAGATAGGGCAAGAGAAGGGCGTCAGCGAGGTCTATGAGCAATTTCAAGCAATTTCTACGCGTTCTACGGCCCTAGGGAGCTATTCCTACATCTCACCGCAATTCTGCCCCGCGGCGCCAGCAATTCGAGGGTAGCGCCAAGGAATTGCAACACTTTCGCAATGCACAGTATGCTCAGGATAGCTCACACCTGACTCAGGACGGGCTCAGGCAAGCATCGCCACCCCTCAGGGCGGCTTGGTTGTTGTTCAGTGCTGCTTAGTCATTGCTCAATTTCAACCCCGTTACGGTCAGGTCGCAGAAATGGAAATACGTAGTAGGGTTTACTACGGCATCAGGCACAAATAAATGTTAGCTTCACGGTAGTAATAAGTATTCGCCACTCATAACGCCCTTGATACAGATACTTGACGCCCTTGTACAGTAGCGCCATCGCTACTCTGCGCAATGCTGGGCACTCTGTCCTAAATACGACAAGGTTATATACGTGGCGTTGTATATTCACATGGCGTTAATAACACGAGATTAAAATTATTTATGCCTCTTACGTGAAGTCAAGATTTGTCTGCGAGTATAGTGGCGTACACTTGGGATCAACACCCAACAGGATGAGTGGGCTGTAATCCTTCAGGCTCTTGAGGTAAAAGGGTATGTAGTAAAGCTCGCAGAACATCTATGAAATACGATTAGCTCCAAATAACCCCAAAAGGACTTTTGGGAATGCTGTACTAGTAGCCTTGCATGACTGTGCCCGTGTAGCAGCCAAGGTTGAATAAGAGTTGAAGATTTTCATGACGAAGGAACTTGCTCTGTAGGCTCCATAACGCTTCCATACAATTTGTTGTAGCAACGCAGGTGAAACAAAATCTAATCGGCACCTGTGTCCGCCAAGTCGACCACGAATATTTAGCGCCGCCCCACGCTGTGCCACCTCAAAGAAATCCTGCTATCCAATCCGCTAACAAGCACCACCCTCTCAAATAATATCGGTTTGCGTGAAATCCCATTACTAATGGTACGGTCAGAGGGCCAGTTCCGCAGAACGGAAAGTTTAAGTAGTAGATAGGATGTCCCTTATCAGAGGCTCGAACCTAGAGCCCAATTGGCACCTAAGTAAATGGGCCTTGGCGGACTAGGACCATGCCAGTCAGAATCACCAGTCCCAAAGCGAGAATACCTCCACCTCCACCTCCAAACCCTTTGAGTTGTGCGACCAGCCCAAAGGTGATCAAATCTCTAGGACCAAGAAAGACCGATTGCGTCAAGGGATAGGCTGCTCCAGCCCAAAAGATATCTGTCATGTTACTATGAAGATCGCTTGCGATAACCTGAAATGTTTATTCTCCGTGTATCGTTCTGGCTACGCATTCCAGACACTTACAGGCAGCACAGGTATCAGAATGAAAGCGGCCAGAGCGACCAACAACGATACTATAGCAAGAATAATAGTTATTATCTCTTCATGTTTGCCAGTTTTCCATTCTTGATCTGACGCCGTGTGCTCTTGCTGTGGTTCCTGACAAGCAACCCGCTTGTTAGAACCCTCTGCATCAAATGATTTCTTCTCATTAATCTTGCCAGGAATTGCTTAGTCATTCGTGCTTCCTGTGATCATTACTTTGGGTTGTTGAGTGTCGTGACTTGTATATGAACTGGGATTTACGACATGACTGTCCATAATGGGGTTTGCTTTGGAGAATACAAGCGGACCAGCGCAATTAAGCGTCCCTTCTTCCAGGAATACTTGCAAAGGAGATCTATCAAGTAAACAAAGTAGGTCGCTTGGATGTAAGGGGAGCCGTCGGAGAAGACCCTCCACACCATTACTGTATGACCTCTGGAACATTGGGTTTCATAATATGACGTAAGGAATCAGTCGGTGGTCAAATCCTTTGGCCCAAAGGAGCCCTGCCGATCCGAAATGCCGCCAGTTAGTTGCTCCTGTGGTAAGTGAGCTATTGGTTATTCTCCGCCCGGCCGGTTGCATTGAACGCAAGGCTTGGTCGTTAACGCTGCCAAAAGCCTTGCCGATGCGACCGTTTTCTTTGGACTCGTGGTGAATCCAAGTTTGTGCGTGCGATCGAAGGATGGAATATAATCGCATAGATTTGGAAGCCGCCCGTCCAGTCCAGCCTCATCTCTCCAACATAGTAGCTCACTATTACTAGTAGTTTCGATGATCTCATCTTACGCAGCTCGAAGCAACGAGCTTCAACGCGGATTTTCAATCTGCGATTCAACATGATGAATAATCTTTCGCACAGGTCATACTCATCAAGGTACTTATGATTAGGGTGAACAATTCCATTATCTTTGAGCTTTTATGTGTCAAATGAATAATATTATTCAAATGAATCTTGGAGTCTTGAAGGCTCAGTGGTCTAGTGGTAGGAGTATGTGACACTGGCTACTATTTATTAATTGGTTTTATCTAATATATTTTCAGTTGTCGCTTCGGGTGAAAACCCTGCAAGGTACATGCAAATGTGACAGGTCCCGCGTTCAATCCGCGGCTGAGCCCTGAGAATTTTTTTAACACCCTCCTTCTATGTTGTCGGCGGTGTTAGCCGATTTTGCACATAGGAATGTCATCTGTAGTAACAATGCCTTACAAAAGAGGGTGCATCTGCAGCTGGAAACGATAGGCTCATGGGGTCATGACTTTGGCCCCATCCAGGGCAATCCGCCTGGGACTTAGGCGCTAACCCCAGAGACAGGTTTATTGACCACACTAACGTGACAGCCCATGTGATGCATCCCCCTTAAAGGGAACCTTCATAGGGGCGCATTCTTGGGGGGCGCACATTGAAATCGTCAATCCTTTAGTCCTTTCACTCCTCGCTCATTATAGTATCATCTTCGAAATCTGCTTAACTTCCTCCTCAAGAATTGATCACAACTACTCTTCTCAATTGAACAAAGAAATCAAATCCGCAGCCAACTTAGCAATAATGTCGTCTGAACAAAGCTACGACTACTCTTATGAGCAATTTGTCCAAGATGACCTGCCCAGCCTCGACCTGTTTGACCTACCCGACCTCGACCTGGTTGGCGGCTCTTCTATGACTTCAATTACCGACACTTCCTTCTACAAGTCCCAGGAGAAGTGTCTGACCGATTCACAGCAAGGCACTTCGGAACAGAATCAACAATTCAAGATGATAAGCGACACTCCTGGTAACGTTGAATTTGACGCAATTGCGACACCGCAGCCCTCTGCTCCAAGCAACTCTACTCAACTAGAACCTGCAGCGACCTTCAAAGGAGCTGGAGAGTTGGTCCTTGGTGTTGGAAGTCTTCGCAGCCTGCAAGATGAATTCCAGGCATTCGACAATACCGCTGGTCACTCTCAGTTGGGCGGGCCTGAGGCAGCGCAGCTTTCTCTTTGTGACATCTACGGCGTTCCTCCAACCAATCTGGCAACGCCTAACAACATGGCGCAGAGGGCGTTCTTAGCCGCTCCACGGATTGGACCAATCGATGTGAGTTTTTTTTTTAGACCGACGCTAACGAGGCGCACAGCGTGTTACGCGTCCAGAAGGCACCACACCAGATGTGGATAGAGACATTGAAAAGGAGTGGTCTGGGCCCCAGAAATGTTACTGGCGAGACTGTGCCTCGAAGGCAACTTTCCGTTCTCACTCATCTCTGAAGGCCCACATTAGACACATTCATGTCACTCCCTTGGTCTGCACACATCCAGAATGTTCTTACAAGAAGCCTTTTGGAAAGCCATGCGACCTCAAAAGACACCTAGCGACTATTCACAGCACTGAGCGTGGATATCAATGTCTTGAAGACGACTGTCAAGAGGTGTTTTCCCGCAGAGACAAGATGATGAAGCACGCGAAAGAAAAACATGAGCTTTTCAAATGTCCTTACGGCCATTGCTCCGCAACAGTCTTTGCGGTTCAGAGGGAGTCGCATTTGCGAGAGTCCCATGGCCGTTATGAATGTGCGACTGGTTCTTGCAGCTTAGGTTATAGGTCGTGCTTCACGAGGGAAAACCTTTTACGACATCTGCGGACCTGTCATCGAATAACATACGATCCGAGTTTAAATACAGTAAATCACCTATCCGCAGGTACCAAGGAAGACGAAGCTTTGTATGCTGATGTTCCTTTGCGCCCAACATACCAAGATTGTGCATCTTGCATGCCGAAGAGCAGCAATGAACAGTAGTCGCATCTTGATCCGATATCAATTCGGACGTCTGCAGGTTCGAAATGCACGTTCAGCGTTGTTGGAAACGAAGAGGAGCTAGCAGCCACTGTATGGACAGTTGTTTTCTTTGCCACACTATGTAGTACCGTCATATTAAGGAATAACAGCTTGTCAACTCATTTTCGCATGTTACAATAGGAGTGGAAATTCTAAGCTTAGTTCACGACGCTTCAATTGCTCTAAACAGCCTAGCAGAGCTGGACGAGTTTGCGCATAGGAATGTCACCTGTACTGACAATTCCCTACAAAAGAAAAGAGGGTGTATATGCCGCCGCAAATGACGGAGCCATGGCCCTGGCCTTTCAAAGCCCGAAACTTACCCCAGCGGACCGAAGGACCCTTTTACTAGGGCATAGCTGTGCAAACCTGCGCTTAGTTTGCCCTGAGCGTGTCATAAGCAGCCTGATTGCAGCTAGGAGAGCCCTTAAAACCCATGTAATGCCTATCCACCAAACCGCGGTAAAATGCAGTAGTTAACAGAGCTGCTAATTGGATGATACTACGGGGCGCCAAGATTACCTTAACTGAGTATAGGCCAATAAGACGCCCTGGTGGAAATCTTTATTTACCATGAGCTAACCATATTCGGAAGTACAACAAACAACAGCAAAACTCCTTCTATTTACTATAAGAGTAGTAAATGTCTATCCCAACAACGCGATTTGTAGCAGATAGGGATATTGCATTTATCACAGGACCATATTGAACGTCGAATGCCTTTTTGGCTCTTTCTTGCTCTGTGGGGGGCATTGACAGGCCTCTCACAGAGGGCAATTGATGGCCTGCCTGGTTTCGTAGGAGATGGATCACAGACTTGATAGCGGCGATAACTATCTAATTTGACCCATGAGTGCCCTTTGTAGCTGCCTTTTCGTACTGATTTTGTATGTGGAGCGCAGCTCTTTTGAGGCGGCCTTGGGCGTTATTGTCGTAAATAGTTCCAGGTCCGCGGAGCAGATTTTTCACAATTTCTTCTTGAAATTCTGCATGCGAGAGTATTTTGATTCTCTTGCCATTTCTATCCTCTTTGCCCTCGTTAACTAGCTTATATAGAATATAATCATTAGTAATACTTGCATTAACAAGGAAAAAGAATAGAGGGAACCAGTTACGTTTGTGATAATGCCAAGATATTGTATAGTAGCTATTTAGCTTTGTATAGTTATCTGAGCCGCCTATCTCTTTATTATAACGATCAAGAGGATATAGTTTCCTTAGAAATAGCCTTATTGAAGGCGCAGAAGGCGTAGGCAGGGTAGAATTTGCAGGCAGGGTAGAAGGCGTAGAACTTATAGAGTTAGTAAAATTCGCAGAACTTGCAGAGGGCGCAGAACTTGCAGAGGGCACAGAACTTGCAGAGGGCGTAGAACTTGCAGAGGGCGCAGAACTTATAAAGGGCGCAGAACTTGCAGATTACTAAATTCGCAGCATCAAGAGATTCTGCGAATTTAGCGTATTTCAGAGAAGCACTATAGCATTTAATAGCATCGAAATAGATATATTTGTTAACAAAAGGGTTATATACTGTGGTCATTATTGCAATGGCTCGAAACTAGAACAAGTCAATTAAATTACGACAAGAGTTTATTGTGTAGTAGTAAAATGTATCCCCTCCGTCTCCAATGTACCTATTAGCGTGCTTGGCGTAAATTAAGGTTTTTGAGCCGCATTTGATCGACACCAAATTCCGCAGCTCGATTTCTAATTAAATTTTCAACTACCAACTATGCTACGGCCACAGCGAAATACGCAAATCCCTCTGAGATACAGAGATAGCTCACCTCCCCGAATACACACAACCAACAACGAGCGAAAACGGCCTAAATTGACTTCAAAAACGTCGATCGAAATAACGTTGATCAGGCCTTGGCAGTGATTGCTCCTGCGCCAGAATGCACAGATGAACCACCCAGACTCATTTCAACAGAACTCCCTCAATTTAAGGCCAATTATGTTCAAAATCGAGATGGAGCTCCTCGATATACTGGTCTATTAGTATTGGGCTTTTTTGAGCTCTTTTTCAGCGATTTGGTGGTAGAAATCCTCTCTAAAGAGACTAATTCATACGCCGAATATCATCTTCGATATCCTCTATTTCCTCCTCTTTCTCTCCCGTCCGACTGCCACTGAGTACCTACTACACCGGTAGAAATACATATATTTCTAGGCATAAACCTCCATTTTAGCTTGTACCACTTGGCAGTACGATCGGATTACTAGAAAATTCACAATCTTAGTCAATTTATGGGTCGATATCAATTTGAGCTCATCCATTATTATTTTAGTACAAATAGTGCTCCTCCTCCTCTAAACGCACCCTGGTTCTATCGAATTTAACGTGTGGCTGACCTTATTTGAACTGCCTGTCAAGATGCTTATTATCCCTCCTCTTATATCACTATTGACAAAGCTATAGTCGCCTGTACAGGCTATTTAAAGGATACAATTAAGCTAAAGAATAAGCCTATTAATACAGGCTACAAACTGTGGTGTATTAACGACCATGGTTATATCTGGAGCTGGCTATTTCACTCTCAAATAAAGGGCGTTGAAACGCTTGAAAAGAGTCAAAAAACGAGCTGGCTGCGCCTGCACTCTGCAGGCCGCATAGAAAGCGTCTCTTTAGCACCTACATTCGCGCTTGTTCTACGTTTGGCCGAACAGCTTCTAAAATAGCTTGATTTCTGCATTTATTTAAATAATCTGTTTCTGAATATGCCTATTACGTAGTGTTTTTTGGCCATGGGGATCTATTACATAAGTATAACATGTAAAAAGGCCGACAGATTTCCTTTATATTTAGAGCTATTTTGAGCAAAATAAGCTACTATAAGACTCTACTGTAGCAGAGGTTATTAATAATAACACTCTGTGCTTTATTTAACAGGATAATAAGGCTGTTAGCGCTGTTTTAATAGCTTATAACCTTTATAGGCCTGAGGATAAGGTTTAACGTTCAAAGATGCCCAAAAATTACATCTAAAAATTAATAAATTCTATTACTTATTTTTAATAGTTAACTATTTAAAAAGCTCTTTATTCTAACAGCTATTAATTAATATAATTACTATATAAAGGGTATAAATTAGGCTAATTAGCTATACGCAGGCTTTACATGCTATAAAAAACAGAATTATTAAACTTAGTAGCCCTTGTTTTTCTTTTTTATTAATATTACTAATATTAATGCTTATTTACTATAAAAATAAAGTAATAATGTATAAAACAACGACAGCTATAAGGACTTTATAAGCGCCTTATATAAGTAATTACTTTATTTAAATAATTTAAAAGAAGAGAAAAAAGAGAAGAAGAAAAAGGAGGAGGAACAATCTTATTCTCAACTTATAGTAGTGTTTCAACGTCACTATAAATATATATAATTCAAACAGCGCGGCCGGTGTAAATAGGGAAAGCGTCATTCATCAGGTTATACGTGTAAACGGTTAAATAAACGCAAATTCGGAACAGATGTTACGGAATTGGCCATCAACAGCGTCAATAAGCCTATTTTAGGAGGCTCTCTCTCCCATTATCAATGCAGCAAGTGCCAGATTTGGCTGTGTATCCAAGGGGACTGCTGGCAACAGTATCATCAATCAATTAAAGCGAATAGCTAGATAGAACAGCCTTAATTAGCCGAAATAGGCATTTGTTGACACTCTTTAGACCCCTCATAATGATCGACAGCGCTAATAGTTTGGCTATACATATATAGCTAAATTTGTTATGTAACGTTTCTATTAGATTTTCCTGTACTCAGCTTTAATCTAACTAATCAGGCGCTCTTTTCGTTAGATACTTTTCAAAATAGTCTCTAAGCAGGTCCTCAGAGTCCTTAAAGTTTATGATAAGGTAATAGGTCAGGTCCTCTAGTCAACCTACCTACTTGGTTCGCACCTTTAAGGCCTTGCCTACTTGCTTGACGTTGACTATGTCCTTAACCTCTCACGCCTCCTCTCCTTTTGTTTCTACTGGCAAAGACTATAGATATTCCTGGCCTGACAAGGGGTCAGCAGAGTCTTTAGTAAGCAGCAATATATAAAACATATTGTAAATCTGTATTAATAAGGGCAGCTCTAAACAGAAGCTCTGCCTAAGTCTCTTTATCCATTGTAAGCCCGAATAACTCTGTAATGGGCAACCTTCCTTGTAGAGTTTATCAGAAACGTCAAAATTATGGAAGAGCGCTGCAGCCTTGGCGTTAAGAACATCAAAATTCGTTGAAGACCTGGCTGCAGCCTTAGCGTTAAGAATACTAAAAGTGAATTATAAGAGTAAAACTTAAATTAGCTGCATTAGGCTAATTATAAGGGCTAGAGATCTATAAATAATATCATTTAGTCGCTTTTAGAAAGCTCTAAATTAATATAAAGATTTTAAGTTAATTAGGCTTCTATTTATTAAGAAGAGATATAACGTGATTCATAAGCGTCCTGCGTATACAAGTGTCCCGCACACTTTTTTTTAAAATAATAGTCTTTTATATATTAAGCTTAAGAAGGCGTTATTTATATCAGCTATACTTTTTAGTACTTAGTATTATAGTAGTGTGATAAGGGCGTTCTTATTATAAGTTAAGCTTCTTAATAATTTAGAGACAGCTTTTATAGATAAGTTGCCTTATGCCTATAACTATAAGTCTATAATAAGAGTCTATCTAAATACTATTAAATAGTAATAAAAAGAGTAAAGAGTAAGTCTTCACTTTAAGGACCAGGATAGGCATAGCCTTATAGACTCTAGCTATTACATGTAAGTACCTGTTCTGAATAGGCAAGAGTTTAACAATATTTGATTTTGTGCCTTATAACTTATTAGGAAGATGCTAAATAACTAATATATAAGTTATTACTAGTTTAATAATAGTATTATAAATGCGTCTTATATATAAGAGGGAAGTGCCTTATATAGAAGTTAATAGAATTATAAACACAAATATTTATTAAGTTATCTTTTAGAACATCTTTTTAATATAAGAGCCTTATTTTAATTAAGTATTAATCTAAAGTCCTAGTACTTTAATATTCGTTTTCGTTACTATTAGAGTATTAGCTATATTAATTATTTCTTCTATATTAAACTTCCTTAAGTTTCTTATAAAGTGAATTAGCTTATACTTTTATAATATAAAGGTAGCATTATAATAGCAGACCTAGTGTAAGCACTTATTATATAACTGCTTTAGGCATCTATAGTTCTTTTTTGTGCTTTAGTTAAACACAAGTATATTAATGTTATTAATAAAGCTAAAAGCACTTGCCTTAGTTCTTTAATAATTAGTAATATCTAATAGATCTATATTATAAAAGAGGTACAGAATAGGCGAGACTAAGAAGCCTTAAGGAATCCTTATATAGACCTTAAATCTCTTAAACGTCTTATTACTTATAAAGAATATAGAAGCCTTATTTAATAAGAAGCTTATTATTTATTTAATAATTATAAAAGAGATCTTATACTTTCTTAAATTATAGATTAATTATTAATGTAATACTATATTAAAGGCGCCTACTATATTTATGCTTAGCAGAGAAGCTATCTTATTTCTTCCTTAGTTCTAGACTATATATATCTGTTTAGTAAGGAGCTCTAGTACTGCCTTAATTAAGTAATTATTCTTTGCTCTTATTTACATTTCTAAGAGAGCATTATATTACTTAGCTAAAAAGATAATTTATTATATTATAATAAACTCTAATGTTTTACTTATTATATTAAGCAAGACTATTAGTCTATAAGCCTTAAGATATAAATAGTCTAGTTTATTATAGGTTTTCTTAGAGCTAATATATAGGCCTCTTAAAAAGTATAAGAGTAATATCCTAATAATATATAGGCAGAAAATAAGTAAGTAAGTATAGGTATAAGCTAGTTAACGCAGGCCTAAAGAATCCTGTTAAAGATCCTATCAGGGCCTAGGGCTCTGTCTGCCTTTATATGTTAAATAGTGTTCTATACCTCTTCTTTAGTGATGGCTATAGAGTAGTAATATGCTTGCAGGTATACTACATCTTCGATATTATTAAGTAGTGCCTCTAGTAATAATAGGAAGAAGGCGGCTTTAAGCACCTTAACCTAGTTATCAAAGATATATATTATAATGCCCTAGGTTACTAGTAGTATAAACTTAGGGGAATTACGTAGATAATAGCTATTAGCTCTTGCCTATTTAGCAAGTTTCTATAGATCCCTAAGATTATTATAAGTATGTTTAATTCCTATTCTAAAGTTAATCTGCTTAGCTTTATTAATAGCTTGTTTTTTACAGTTATTTACTTATTAATACCGCGCCTAGTCCTCTTTCTGTCTTATTAATATTTATATATAGCAAAGTTAACAGGTATTCCTTATTGCCTTTGAGCACTCTAGGATCTAGAAAGACTTATTATAGGCATTCTGTTGTGCCTATAGAATTGCTTTACTAATAATCTTGTTAAAATAGTCTTAAATCTCTGCTATATAGGTATTAATTATCTTAGGCGTATTAAGATACCTTTTTAGTAATACTATTATAGTTATTTTTGTTACCTTACTTATATTAATAAGTTTTTAGGCCCTTCTTAACCTCTTTATATAAGGCGTGCTTAAGTATACAAAGGGGCTTAAGCGAGTACAAAGTAAATCTTCTAAAGCGAACAAGCAAGTAATAATAAGAATAAGGCTTATAGAGCCAGAAAGAAGCTATAATTATCCAGGGAGATGGCAGTGAAACGTGTGTAGCCTACACGTATTAAGCATGCTCCTAGGGGGGGCAGATAAACAGAGAAGGAGAAGAACACCAGGAAAGGAAAAGCTACGCTAATTAGCAACAAATAAAGAAAGACTTAATAGATATTACTAAGGGTCTTAAAAAAGAGGAGGAAAATAACAGCGGAGTGATAATAAGCGGAAGAGAGCTAGTAGAGCAGCTTAACATGATTATTAAATACGTACTACAGAGAACACGCATAAGAAACGTAAGGAAAAAGATTAAGACAAGGCTTAACTATATTAAAGTGCTACTAAAGACCTTTCTTAAGACTATATCTAACCCTTAATCCTAAGGCGTGACCTAGGCAAGCATTACTATAACAAGGATATAGCTAATAAGTAATATATTTATAACCCCCTTTATTAATTATATAGTTAAGGTCTAAGCCTCTTAAATAAAAGGGTTACTAAATAAGGAAATACACTTAAAGAAGTTAAGAAAATAATACTAGAAATAGCAGTAATTTAAGTACTATATAGTAGTAACATTAATATATTTTTACTAATAAAAGTTATAAGAGACAAAGCATAGGCCCTCCTCTTTACTAAGGACTTCAAGATCTTTAGAAGAGACTACTAAGTTAAGAGATACTAAGGGTACCTTTATTAGTACTAGTAATAGTAGGAAAAAAGGCAAATAATGTGCTTTTAGTACAGGCTATCTGTAAAGCTTCTAAATCTATTACCTTAGGACTCTAGATTATAAGAATTAGATAGCTTTACTCTTATAGAACACTTATATAACGCTTATAAGACGCATACAAAAAGCGCATTAAGATAAGGGGATCTCTGATAATAGGATTCCTGACAGAAGAGATATAATGTACAGCACTCTGTAGAGGACTAATTATGAACGCCTAGCTATTTAAAATGCGGCCTTTTGAAAAGTCCCTTCAGATTATATAATGCTTTAAGTGCTAGCAATAAGGTCACACCTAATACGCATGCAGGAAGCAGGTGCATTACATGTAATGTGCGGGTTAATATGCTACATCAGAGTATATAACTAAGAGAGTCTTATATGTTAACTACAGCAAGCAGTATAGGGCATAGCAGAGCCGGGCATGCCCGTCTTACTAATCATACTACGAAGGTATCTAGCGCAGACGAATCGCACTATATGCGCAAGCATATAGTATACGCATAGCTATAGCATACAATATAAGCGCAAAAACGAAACAGCTAGCCCTAGGCCAACAAGCATAAGGCAACAAGTAGACGCTAATCTCTCGCAAAAGGACAAGAGCCTAGTTCTTTAACATAGACAATAACTAATGCTGTACAGGACAACCCACCTATATTAAGTAGGCGGCAAGAAGCTCCTTCTAGCAGAGACTTATTATTAATCAGAATAGCGCATTCACATCACAAGCAAGAAGTATAATAATCACAAAGGCAAGCGATATTAACTTAAGCCTAAATAAGCTATAGGCTCTTAGTTATCTAATACAACTATAGTAACAGTAACTTGTAAGGGAGCTATGCCCTCTTTAATAACTTTACGCAACCCTAAGTCCTAATAATTCAAGAGCTAATCTTTAATAGATATACTTAGTCTACCTACTACCCTAAGCCTTATAAACTAGCCTATAAAGCCTGCCTTAAAACTAGGGTATACTTTATAATAAGGTAAGACGTAAATATAATAAACTAGAGGCAAAAGCAGTATAGCCTAAATATAGCAAATCTAGCTCTAATTACCTAAAATAATAAGCTAACAATTCTGAACATATATAACCTAAGAGCAGGCAGACTGTATATACATAAATAGGGATATATAGCTTACGCTCTTAGTAAGGCTAAGAAAGAGGTCCTATTATTAGGAGACTTTAATACCTACCACCCTATTTAGGAAGGCATTAGTACTATATATAAATAGGGTATAAATTACTTACTTAATAAAGCTAACTACTATAACCTTAAACTATTAACTCTAAGGAGGGAGACAACTTAGAAGAGGGACACTTATAACTTAGTAATTAACCTGATATTTGCATTATAAGCACTAAGTAATTAAGTCACCTTCTGGAGCCTAAAAGAGCGCTAGGCCTTACTATAAGACCACATCCTTATCAGGATAGATCTAGACATCCAAGCGCTATAAGGATCACTAATAAAACGTATATAATTCGTACTTATAAAGCTAGATAGAGAAGGCCTTATAAAAACATTATACTAAACTTAATAGGACTAGACAGAGAGCCTATTACAAAGCATCTAAGAAGCCTTAGAGACCCTATTATTATAGTACTGCCTTAGAGCTAGACCAAGCCTAAGAGCATGCCTAAGTTAGTCCTCTAAAGCTAGTGTATTACTAGTACATACAAAGCATATAAGATATAAGTATACTGCTATTTATGAATAAAGAGACCTTTATAGCTTTAGACGCTCTTCTAAGAAGCTAAAAAAGGAGATGTAACAAGTATTAAGAGCGAACTAAAGACGCCTAATTAATAACTTAACTAACGTTAAGAAATAGCAAAGGAATAATAGGCTCTAAAGGCTCTCTTAATAAAGTAAATAAGTAGCAGAAAAGTTGTACGCTAACCCTTATATCTCTGCCTTATAACAGAATAAAAAAGGCGAGCTAACTATATCAGATAACAAAAAAGCCCAAATCCTGGCAGAGAAATTCTTCCTAGCACCCCTAGTTAGTCTTACAAACCTCTTATAGCCTATATACGCGACTTATACAAATCAGGCATTAGCGCTTAATAGCTTTATCTTAGCAGAGGAAGTACTAGTAGTAATTAACAGGCTTCTAAACAGGAAGGCTACAGGGCTAGATAACATCCTAAACAAGGTCCTTAAAGGAATCGCCCTAGAAATCGTAACTAGACTAGCACATAGTATTCGCATAGTCTTTGTATGTAGTACTCTTCTAACACAGTATAAGGAATCAACTATAATAGTCCTGCGTAAAGAGGGCAAGAAGGACTACTTACTACCTAGCAGCTATAGGCTAATTGCCCTAGAGAACACGCTAGCGAAGGTTGTTAAGAAGGTTCTTATAACTCACCTAAGCAATGTGACAGAACAATACTCTCTGCTCCCTTAGACCTAGATAAAGGCAAGAAGGGACAAATCTATAGCCTTTATAATAGGCTTACTAATCTTATATATTTAAACTGCGTAATAAGCACAATTAGGAAGTGTAGTCTTAATACTAAGCCTAGACCTCTTAAAGGCCTTTAATAATGTCCTTTATAATAAGCTACTAAATATCCTTAAGCTGTGACAGAACAATACTCTCTGCTCCCTTAGACCTAGATAAAGGCAAGAAGGGACAAATCTATAGCCTTTATAATAGGCTTACTAATCTTATATATTTAAACTGCGTAATAAGCACAATTAGGAAGTGTAGTCTTAATACTAAGCCTAGACCTCTCTTAAAGGCCTTTAATAATGTCCTTTATAATAAGCTACTAAATATCCTTAAGCAGAAGGGCCTTCTAGATTAGCTTATTTAAGCAGTCGCATACTTTCTATATATAAGGCGTATACATATTATATATATAGAGTATAAAAGCGACTAAATTAAGACTAATATAAGCATCTTATAAAGCTTCTTTCTCTTACTAATCTTGTTTTTATTCTTTATATCTAGTCTGCTAAAATAGTTCTAAGACCTAGAAAAAGGAACATTAGGATTCAGCTTTATAGATAACATTTATCTAGTAATATAAAGTAAAAGTATATAACAAAATTATTATAGGCTAATTATAACTTATTTATAATGCTAATACTAGATAGAAGTATATAATACTAAGTTTGCCTTTAACAAGTATTAACTAATATACTTTATATAAAGTAAATATTATATATAAAAGAACCTAGTATTAATTATCTAAATAAATAGCTATTAAGTAATAGTTAAAAATAAGGCAATCAAGGTACTAGAGGTATAACTAGACCCTAGGCTTACTTAGAATAAATATATAATATATATAACTTATAGAGGTATTATAGCCTCTAAAGCCTTAGTAAGACTAGCTATCTTTATCTAAAGACCTTTAATACGTAACTTATAATTATTATATATTATAGTAATTAAGCCTACTTTATTATATAGTATATAAGAGTAGGGTTTAAGTATATAAGGCATAAGAAAAGCGATAATAAAAGCTGCAATTAAATTACTTAAAAAAGTCTAGAATAACTGCCTTTATTATATTATAAAGGGATATAAATAAATACTTAGAGTAGTATTAGAAAGGGAAACTTAGATCCTGCTAATTAATATCTATATTATAAGTATAAAATAATACTATATAATTAAAACAAAAGATTATTAGGTAAAAAAGAAGATCGCCAGAACAGCAGATGCTATATAGGACTGCATACGAAACGCACGCTCATCACGGCCATGCCACAGGCCAAGGACTAGCAGAGAGAATGCCGCTGCTAAAGCGCAACAGAGAATCCAAGAAATGCGTAAGTGGACAGCAGAGTGGCAGCGCCGCAGGCGAACCATTGATTCCATGGCACTGGCAACTTCAGAAGTAACCGCGAGGAATGAATTTGGCCCAACCTTTACCCAACTTCCCAGCTACGTCCGCCCTTGACCTGCTTATACTCAATCCGTAGGTCGGCCCTTAGCATCAAGAGCAGCAACATGTCAGGGACGGGCACTTAGAGCAGGACACTCATATGCTGTATACAGGGTTAACAAAGGCAAAGGCAATGGCACTATTCTTAATGCGGTCAGAGGTCATAGGCCTAAACGCATAGTTAGCGGCTATCTAAGTACCAGATACTAACCCTGCCTGCGCCTATAGCTAGCATATACAAATAGTTAGCTATATCCTGCTATACTGCCTAAGATATAACAGAGTAGGCATGCTAGCTGCCTATAGAATAGAGTATATAAGCAAGATCCTCTTCTAACCCGCATGTGTAAAGTATACAGCTCGCTAGTTTATCTGCATAGGGCTCCTAAAGCAATTTTATACTATAAAAGAGATAGCAGAGAAGGAGCTAGAAGGGTATAGAGTATTTAATATAGCAGAGGAGTAGTAATAATAAAGGTTAAGACCCTTTAAAATATTTAGTATATAATTAAAAGAATAACTATATAGAAAAGGGTAATAAGTATATAGGCGAAACATATATAAGGTAAAGGCGCCTTACAGGGTAATCTCTAACTCCTTTATAATAGCTATACTTATCTAGTCTAGTAAATCTAGAGTTTTCCTTATTAGGCTTTTCCTTTGCTAGATAGCCGTCTATATAGCCTTATAAATAGGGACTGAATAAACATTAAATAAAATAATATATATATATATATAAGGCGTACTTTCTATATATAACTAAGTTAAAAGAAGGAGGTAATTAGCTAATTAGCATAAGTTATATTCTACTTAGTAATAATTAAGTTATAAGATTAATAAAGCAAAAATAAATACTAAGTTAATAGTTAAGTAGAGGCCTCTTATCTCTTAGATAATAGTGCCTAAAGGAAGAATTAGTTCTAGTTTAGTATTAGTAATAAGATTAATTAATTACTTTACTACTTTATGCTTAGTGCTATACAAGGTTCTACTCTAATATAGATGATATAAGTTAAAATCTCTTAGTAAGACATGCTCTCTTAGCTTAACTAGAAGGTTATAAAGCGCTAATATTATAAAGAGCGTCTTTATTACTAAGTATAAGGCGGGTAACTTATTATACATATTATAGATGTGTATTATTATTAGCTCGCTACTAAAATGCGTTCAAATTACTAGTGATATAATATTAGAAGATTTGTAATAGACCTTCTAGCTATTAATATTTATATTATCTTTAATATAGAAGTATATACTAGTGTCTTCTCTTAAGTTATAAAGCAAAGTAAAGCCCTTTCTGTAGGCGTTAAGCAAGGTATATATTTATAAATTATGTTATAGCTCCTGAATAGTTATAATATTATAATTAAGAATATAATTGTCTTTAAAGAATAGGATTATAGTGCTTACCCTCTTCTTTTATACGTTATATTATAGGATTAGTAGAGTTTTAATATTTAATATATTATAACTTCTTTATTAGGGCTATTCTCCTAAGAGTTATTAAGGCCTATAGTAATAAGCTTTCTAAGCGGGCAACTATATTTAGCCTTAATAAAGGCCTTATTCTTAGATTTAGCATTTATAAGGTGCTAAAGACTATTACTTCTTAAGCGCCTTATTAGCAGAGTTAAGAATATTATTATGCTACTATTATAACTAGAGTTTGTTAAGTTACTAGCAGGACTTATACGCTTAGTAGCCTCTGTTAGAGCATTTTAAAGCTTTACTAAAGGCAAGGCATTTTAATAAGGTTAGATCCTTAGTTATTTATTCTTAATTAGACGCAGTTTCTTAGCCTATCTTATCTTACAAAAGGGCGACTATACTTAGTACTCTAGCTATATATAAACTACATAATAATAATAATTTATAACCTCTTTATTAGGATACTTCTTAGTACTATAAAGAGCTATATAATACTTATAATATATAAGTTATTTATATTACTTAAACTATATATAAATTATTTGTAGTACTTAAGCTTATAATTAATTATAAATCTCTTAGTTAATATTTAGTTTATTATCTTAATAGTTTTTACCTTAACTAAGAGTAAAGAAAAGATCTTCTTGTCTTTAATTGCCTTAGCTAACTAGCCTATCTTAATAATCTTGATATCTTTATATAAGCTATTATTAAGCGCTTATAGCCTTTTGATCTTTTTTAACTATTTAGTAGTGTCTACCTTGTTTACTCAGATGTTATATACTATAATTATAAAGGTGTACTACTAAAGCGCTACTAAAGTCTTTACTGCCTTAATTTATTTTATATCTTTTAGGAGGGCAGCTTTTGCCTCCTTAGATAAGGCTATAACCTTAATATTCTTATTTCCTATTCTGTTTACCTTTATAAGTCTAAGGGCCGCTTTCTTAATCTTTTTTACTAGTTTCTTTACTTCCCTTTTACACATTATATACTTTTCTATTTTATTAGATATCTTAATTATAATTTCCTTCTCCTCTTTTCTAAGGGTATTGCCTATCTATACTAGGTGATAAGAGGCGGTAGGTCTTAGGGAGCACTATATTCTGTCATCAGCTATGTTTCGCTTCGCCGCTACAGCGTATAACGCTTTCAGGGGGCGTGCTTCCTAGTAAGGGTTCGCCTAAGATAGTTTCTGTTCCTTGATCTTCGTTAGCCTGTCCTCTATACTTTAGAGGATCGCCTTAGTAGATCTTGTTGATTCCTCTTTATCTCAGGCGCCCCTGGCGTCCTGCCTTCTTCCTTTCTCTAGCAGCTCCTGCACTTTATATAATATATATATAATACCTGCGTATCACTATTGCTATTGTTCTCTTTCTTTGCTAGGTAGTCTGAGATATTACTGATCACTTTATCTTACTAAGTATTTATTCTTTTATACTTAACTAATATAAAAGATATAAATTTATAAATAATATATTATATATATTTATTTATAAGCTCTTAGAAAAAGCTTATTTAAGATTTATAACTAAAGTAGTAAGCAAGTTATTAAAGATTTAAGAGTTTAGAGCTCTTTTATTTATTATTTTTATCAAAATTTAGTATCCTATACTAATTAATTCTATTACTTTATATTATCTTTACTCTTTTATTTCTTTACTAAATCAACTCGAAATTAGTTCAAATTAATACTAGCTCTTAACTCTATCTATTTAATTAACTCTATTCTCTCAAATTAGCTTCTTCTACTCAAAATCTCTTAAAAACTATTCAAAACCCTCTAAAATCACTCAAAATATTGATTTCTCCACGAATTGCAGCTTAATTAGCGCTAGAATCAAGTGCCAGCATCTTAATTGCCTTGCATAAACGCACTATTAGCAAGCTATCCGTTGAAAGCGCTGAAAATAAGCCGATTTCTGTTAAAAACCCCTCAAATTCATGCATTTTACAGCTAAAACGAGTATGAAAAGCCTCTTAAAACACTCAATTCGCTATATATCAAGACGAAACCTCTTACCCTCTAAAATCACTCAAAATATTGATTTCTCCACGAATTGCAGCTTAATTAGCGCTAGAATCAAGTGCCAGCATCTTAATTGCCTTGCATAAACGCACTATTAGCAAGCTATCCGTTGAAAGCGCTGAAAATAAGCCGATTTCTGTTAAAAACCCCTCAAATTCATGCATTTTACAGCTAAAACGAGTATGAAAAGCCTCTTAAAACACTCAATTCGCTATATATCAAGACGAAACCTCTTCCCTGGATAGCTATAGCTCTGATAGCTATAAAGGATCTTCTCCGGTTGACTCTGGCCTTAATTTAGGGCTAATTGATCCTAATATCTTTATTGAGATCCTATTTCGAGCTGAAATTTATCAAAAATATCTTTCAGAGTCTTTACATCCAAATCCTACAAATAGAGGGCCAAAAGCAAAGCCTATTCCAAAGAAATAAGGGAAAAAACAGCCATATAATTATACAAGTAAGTAAAAATAGCTCTTTTTACTTATTTTTAGCTGTTTTTGGTTGTTTTTTTTGTTTCTTTTATTATTTATACTAATTTCTATTAGCTTCATCTATCCCTAATGACTCTACAGCCGATACACAGCTAGATAAGCTTCTAATACCCCTAGAAGAAGCTGAAGAACACTTCAAAGGCTGCCAAATCAACGAAATTCTTTGCCCTTTACCTGATTTTCAACTAATTCTGATTGTTGAACATCTCTCTGAACCTCGCAACCTGCCTAATAATTAATATTGGCACCCTCTAGCGCTATTCTAGCTATTCTTTAACTGGGAGACTATGTCTCTATAAGACTATATCTTTATCAGGATAGACCTAGATACCTAAGCAACAGATAAATTATAAGTAATACGTATATAATTTGTACTTGTAAAAATATCTACAGAATTCTAAAGGAATACTTGCTTTTTCTCTTATTTCTAAATATTAATTTAAGCAAATTATATTATTTTTGCATTTTAAAGATAAAGGAGAAAATCTCTCTTTTATAAGGGCTAATTAGTAAGATAAATTAGACCCTATTATATTTATTCTTTGTCAAAAACCTGCTTTTTATTAGTTTCTAAGCACAAATATTACTGTTGATAAAGTTATAATCAAATTTGAGAGTCGAACTTCACAAAAAGTTACTATTCCTAATAAACCTATATCTACAGGGTTCAAAATCTTTGCTTTAGCTAATTCCGGTTATATTTTTAACTAGGAATGCATAAAGCCGGGGTTAAATAAGGGGTTTTTGGCTACTAAATAATGTGTTTCTGTTTCTATTCTAAATTTTACAAAAACTACTTTTTTGAATCCTATGTAATTAGTTATTATTTATTTGGTTTTGTGTTTAACTCTATTTATTAAATAAAACAGACTGCATTTTCATCTATTTTTGGATAATTTATTCACCTTATGAAAATCTGTTTAAGCACTAAAAGAGCATAGAATTACTATTACTAGAACTATTCGAAAATCAGCTGCTAACTATTCTTCTTACTTTTTAATGCTTAAAATTACAAATAGAGTATTAGAATAGAGTTATTTAGAAGCTACTATTATCTATGGAATAGCTTATTAATTATAGCAGGATTCAAATGTAGTTATAAGTAAGTTTTTCTTTTATTAATTTTTTTTTATTTAATATCTCGCTTATTTTTCAAGCTATTTAATTAATTTTTAAACAGGAATAACCACTAGATTTTTTTTACCCTAATTAATTGAATGTAAGTCAAAACGACCCTGAAAATTAGCCTTAAATTTAATAATTACTTAAAAACCTTTTAGGGATTAATTAACCAAATTTCTTCCTACCCCTCTATTTATTAATTATTATAATTATTATATAGGGGGGGTAGACTAAGCAAATCAGCTCCGAGCCGCCTTTACTACTCATTTTTGTTAAAATCTTAAGGAATTTCTTTCAGAAGTTTTTTGGTGCCTTGATTTAGCTATTATAAATAGCTATAAGCTTTATTTAGTTATTAACGGCTCTAAAATGACTCAAAATGGCAATCAAGATATAAATTAGCATCAAAACTATATAGAAGATCTTATTAATCTTTTATTTTGTATGAATTCAGAGGATTTCGCTCAAAAAATTACTAAAAAACCTTATTTAAAATATTAATTTTAATCTTATTAATCTGGACTAAAACCTTCTTTAGATGCTATTAATAGAGTCAAAAACTCTATTATTTAGTAAAAAAATGCGCTAGAAGCACTAGAGTCTTTATATAAGCATTATACTTATTTTAAAGCATCAAAAAAAAGCTACTATGTATTTTGTATACCAAAATTAATAAAACTGTTAAAAAAACAGTAACAAAATCGGCAAAAAGGCAGGAGTTAAGAGAAGAAGACCTCTCTATTTCTGTATTTCGATTTAATTCGAATCAGAATATAGATATAGAGAGGTCAAAGCAATTTTGAAGGGATCAAAAAAGATTTTTCTTATTAATAATTATATATAAGAAAAAGAGAAGGATTAAAAAGATATTAATAACATAACTAATAAATAAGTATTTATTAGTTATGTTATTAATATCTTTTTAATCCTTCTCTTTTTCTTATATATAATTATTAATAAGTTTATTATAATAGATAAAATTAAGATATAAAAAGAAATTAAAAGAATTCTTTTTTTATAACTTATTAAATAGTTTAACTATTAATTTAAATAAAACTTTTTCTAAAAGCTTGTATAATATGTTATATAATTTATTATTTTTAAACTTTTATCTTTAATAATAGTATAACTATATTAAAAGTTAGTTTTCTAAATCTAATACCTTTTTACTATTCTTTTTATTCTAGGCTAAATAATAGTCTAATAAAAATAGAAACTATATATTTAGATACAACTTTTTAAGTGTTATCAAGTAATACTATTTATAGATCTCTAGCCCTTATAATTAGCCTAATACAGTTAATTTAAGTTTTACTCTTATAATTCACTTTTGGTGTTCTTAACGCTAAGGCTGCAGCCAGGTCTTTAACGAATTTTGATGTTCTTAACGCTAAGGCTGCAGCGCTCTTCCATAATTTTGACGTTCCTGATGCCAAGGCTGCAGAAATAACCTCACCGCTAAACGTGGGTACCTCTTAACGCTAAACTCTACAAGGAAGGATGCCTATTACAGGGATATTCGGGCTCACAAGAGATATAGAGGATAGCGAAGCAGTACGATAGCATCTGTTAAGTTATAAGGGACACAAGTTTAGTTAGTAAGTAAGGACACATATATAGCTGGCTTGTGTATATAATGCGAATCGCCTGCAAGACATAATCGATCTGTGTCACGGAGTTGACATGGAGGCCTCCTGGGGCCTAGATGGAGTCGTGGTCCGACTCTCTCTAGGGCATCTGGATTAAGGATTAATATACTATTCCAACTGCATTCAAGTAACTTTGGTTACTTAGGCGTAACTCTTTTGTGAAGTTGGATCACTATCTCAATCTGTACGAAGGAGACTTTTACAGATAATGTAAAGCGAATAATCTTTAGGTTTAATATAGAGCATAATATATAATAGTAGCTAGTAAGGAGACTATCTATATAGCCTAAGAGGACAGAATGCGCATATTAGTATATAAAGAGTCTAGATCAGCTATCTCACTTGTACTAATAGCCTGTAATAACTATATGTTCTATATATAAGTTAAAGCAATATTATTCTAACTAACTACTAATATTATATACTTATAAAGTAAACTATAACTAGAGCGTAAGCTAGGACTTAAGGCACCTGAACTTTAAAGTATACTAATAAGAAATATATAGGAAAGCGTAATAAAGACCTAATAAGAGGATATTAATTCTATGTTATATTAATTAGATTATGTTAGGGCTCAACTAGTTAAGACAAGTCTCAACTAGAAGCTGGGTCTAAAGGGTTGGTTGGGTAGAACAGGAAGTGCAGTGAACAATACTAAGATGTCTTCAACTTAGGTATGAGCTGATAACATGATTGACTACAAAGACTATGAAACTATCTGGGAAATGAGCGTGCTTATATAGGCTAAGAGATTCGTGCTCATGGCTGCTCACTCATGAGCGCTCGTGAGCGTTGCTCATCAGTCCCTCCTCATGAACACCTTGCTCAAGGTTGTCTCCGCATGAGCGTGTCCTTTTGCCAAGCCCCTTGGGCTTGGTTAGTTCCAGGGTCTCCTCACACAGGGTCTGTGCAGCCTCTAAGGCCTGTCGGTGCCTAGTGCGTTCACGTGCTGTAACAGATTAGCTAGGAAATATAATAAAGTTGTAGGCCTAAATATAGTAAGTCTGGCCCTAACTACTTAAAATAGCAAGCTAATAATCCTAAATATATATAACCTAAGAGTAGGCAGACTATATATATATGAATAGTAATATATAGCTCACGCCCTTAGTAAGACTAAGAGAGAGGTCCTACTATTAAGAGACTTTAATACTTATTACCTAGTTTAGAAAGATATTAGTATTATATACGAACAGAGTACGAATTATCTGCTTAACAAAGTTAGCTACTATAACCTTAGACTACTAACCCTAAGGGGAAAGGCGACTTAAAAAAGGGGCATCTGTAGCTTAATAATTAATCTTATATTTATATTATAAGTGTTAAGTAAACAAGTAACCTTCTGTGGCCTAGAAGAGCGTTAGGCCCTTATTATAAGACTATATCTTTATCAGGATAGACCTAGATACCTAAGCAACAGATAAATTATAAGTAATACGTATATAATTTGTACTTGTAAAGCTAGATAGGGAAGGCCTTATAAAAGTATTATACTAAACTTAATAGGACTAGATAAAGAGCCTGCTATAGAACATCTAGGAAGCCTTAAAGACTTTATTACTATAGTACTATTCTAGAGCTAAACTAAGCTTAAAGGCACGCCTAAGTTAGTCTCTTAAAGCTACTATGTTATTAATATATATAAAGTATATAAGATATAGATATATTATTACTTATAAATAAAGAGATCTTTATAGCTTTAGACATTATTCTAAAGAGCTAAAAAAGGAGATATAATAAGTATTAAGAGCGAACTAAAGGCGCCTAATTTATAACTTAACTAATATTAAAAAATAGCAGAGGAATAATAAGCTTTAAAGGCTCTTCTGATAAAGCAAGCAGATAGTAAAAAAGCTGTATATAGACTCTTATATTCCTGCCTTATAGCAGGATAAAAGAAGCGAGCTAACTATGTCAGACAATAAAAAGGCCTAAATCCTAGTAGAGAAATTCTTTCTAGCACTCTAGGTCAGCCCTGTGAACCGCCTATAGCCCACATGCGTGACTTAGGCAAACCAGGTAATAATGCTTGACAGCTTTATCTTAGCAGAGAAAGTACTAGTAGTGATTAATAGGCTCTTAAGCAGGAAGGCTACAGGGTTGGATGGCATCCTAAACAAGGTTCTTAAGAGAATCGCCCTAGAGATTATAGCTAGACTAGCGTAAAGCATTTATATAACCTTTGTACATAATATATTTCTAGTATAATATAAGGAATTAATTATAATAGTCTTATGTAAAAAGGGTAAGAAGGATTACTTACTACTTAGTAATTATAAGCTAATTGCCCTAGAGAATATACTAATAAAGATTATTAAGAAGGTCCTTATAATTTACCTAAGTAATATAGTAAAATAATACTCTTTGCTCCCTTAGACTTAGATAAGAGTAAGAAGGGACAAATCTATAACTTCTGTAATAGACTTATTAATCTCTTATATTTAGATAATATAATAAGTATAACTAAGTAATATAGTCTTAATACTAAGTCTAAATCTTTTAAAAGCCTTTAATAATATCCCTTATAATAAGCTACTAAATATTCTTAAGTAAAAAAGCCTTCTAAATTAACTTATTTAAGTAATTATATACTTTTTGTTATACAGAAAGCTGTGCAACAGGGTATGGGAGTGCTATAGAGATAGCGGAGAGTCACAAAGAAGCTATAGAAGGCAACTGTATGACTATGTCGATTGGTATGATAATGGCTGACTCTCTAAGTGCTATAGAGGCGAGGATAGA
>NW_006913469.1:0-5117 GCF_000464535.1 Endocarpon pusillum Z07020
TTCTATTATGTAATAGATTTTTTCTCTTGTTTTTATTATTAGTTTCTTTAGTTAATACACTATAATATTGCTAAATTTTTCTTTTTTTTATAGCTAGTCTGTATTATTACTATAATACTTCTCTTAATTTATATTATTATAGATAACTCCTATTATAAAGTTTATCTTATCAAAGTTATAGAAGTCATAATCTTAAATGTTATACTTTATATACATATTAATTACTAGCTAAAACTATATATTTATCTAGTCAGAATCTTTACAAAGGGTTCTCTAGAAGTTATATACACGCGAAAAACGCGTCTTAAGCTTAGGGTAGCGTTGTACAAAATTATATAGCTATTGCTTGCTAATAGGCTTTGCATGACGCATCTAGCAGAAGAGATCAGCCATATCTTGTACGTTATTAATCCGGGGGGGGGAATCCTCGCGAATCCAAGTCAAGGATATATTATACAAGTGTCTCTTCTTTAGTCAGAGTCAAATTATATTAAGCATTACATTCTTCGGCCTTCAGGATATAGCCCTTTATTTGATTACAGAGGGAGGTTTAAGGGACATTGTACGTCTTTATAGCATATCAGATTAATATTTCCTAGTTTGTATAGATAGCCTGGATAGCAAAGAGAATTCTGGCTTCTTAGAATTAAGAGTTTATTATGTTATTATATTGTGGCTGTATATAATAGTCAGAAGATTATAATATAGAAGAAAAGTACGCTAGACACTTATATACGCTAGACGCTTATAAACCACGTTAGAAGTTAGATATATATAAATACTTTAAGAACTAATATATTATAATAGTAGCTAAATTAGGGTATTCTTTAGTAGTACTCTAAGTTAATAAAGAGAGAGAATTTATAAGTATTATTCTTAAAGATTATTATAAGATAAAGAGCATATTTATTAGCTTTTTTAAGCTTTATACTCTTAAGTATAATAGTAATATAGAGCAAGTATAAAGAACTATATATATAATAAAGGACTTAATACTAATTAATAGTAGCTTGTTAAACCGCTTTTAGGCTAAGGCTATAGATATTACTAATTATATTTGAAAGTAACTATTAATAAAAGGAATTAAGATAACTCTTAAGTAGGCTTAGACTAGCTAGATACTTTATCTTAGTTATCTACGAATATTTAGTAGTATTATCTATACTTATATCTCTAAAGAGAAGTAACAGAAGTCTAATATTAAAAGGACCTAGACTTATTCTAATAAAGTATATATACTAACTATAAAGCAAATTTATATATAAAGTCTTATATAATAAAACGCTTATGCTAATTTAATATATACTATTAACGAAAGACATAAAGAAGCTAACCTTCTAATATAGTACTCTTTGCCTCTCTTTATAGATTTTAAGAAGTTATAAGTAATCTTAATTAAGGATTAAAAGAAAGTAAAGGATTACCTTAAGAAGTAGTATTAAAGTAAAGAACTTATTATAAGAATAAAGCTAAAGGTAATCTAAAGTAATAATATTAAAGAACTTAAACAAATTGAGATAGTGATCTAACTTCACAAAAGAGTTACGCCTAAGTAACTAAAGTTACTTAAATATAGTTGGAATAGTATATTAATCCTTATCCAGATGCCCTAGAGAGAGTCGGACCACGACTCCATCTAGGCCCCAGGAGGCCTCCATGTCAACTCCGTGACACTACCCCGCACCCTAAGGACTTACGTCCTCGTAAGGCCAAAGCCCCCGGCTCCCCTTACGATTTCGCATGGTCAACTTGCCCTCAACCCACTATAAAGGACCTTCCCACAATAGATATACTAAACTCTCCCGCCATTACGCGCCCTTGACAGAAAAAGTAATTAGAGGCCGTACAGGGACTTAAACCTGCGTACACACATAAAGACTAACCTGATCAAAGTCAACTTTAGTTAAGTGAGATAGTGATCTAACTTCACAAAAGAGTTACGCCTAAGTAACTAAAGTTACTTAAATATAGTTGGAATAGTATATTAATCCTTATCCAGATGCCCTAGAGAGAGTCGGACCACGACTCCATCTAGGCTCTAGGAGGCCTCCATGTCAACTCCGTGATAAAAAGAAAGATAGGCTCTAAAAACAAGCTAATAATGCTATAGATCTACTTAATTCTATACTCTCTTTAGGAGAAGGATTAATTAAATAAGACTAAGATATATCTAAGAAAATAAGACTAAGTAAGTTAAATATATAGCTAGTAAGAGAACTATCTATTATAAAGCGATATAAGATAAGTAAGTAATAATTATAATAGCTCTCTAGCTAAGCAAATAAGTCAGGCATAAAGGTTATAAAAGACCCAATTATAAGTTAAAAGACTTTTATAAAGATTACAAAAGATTCTGTTATATTAAGATAGTTCTCTCTTATAATAGACATGATAAGAGACATTTATAAAGCTTAGAATACTAAGGTTGCTAGCATTATAAAAGTCACTTTAGCATTAAAAGAAGTACGTTTAAGTAAAAGAAGTCTTAGTATACTTATAGGCGGAAAGAGAGCATAGCTAGGCTATAACAAAGTAATATAGTCGGGTAAGAGTTCTAATATACTTACAGATAAAGAGAAAGTAATATAGTTAGGTAAGCGTTTTAGTATACTTATAAGGGCCACAGAGGCAGAGTAGCCTAATTACTCTAAAGATCTAGATAAGGCAGCTAGGAAAATTATTAATATAATAGATATTAGTAAGTACTCTAGCGTAAAAGAGAGTTTACTAATAGTATATAGAAATAAGGGCTATTTAAAGCTAGATAAGTTAAGGACCTATATATAAGTAATAATAACTCTATAAATAATAGATAATAAAGAGATAGAACTAATAAACAACTATAGAACCTGAGCATTTATTAAGCCTGAAGAATTAAAAGACTGCTAAAGAGCTAGAAGTTTGTAGAGTATAAATAAGTAGTTAAGATTGAGAGATAAGAATAGCCAGCCAGCAAGATATAAGGCATGACTTATAATATAAAGCTTCTTATAGATTTATAGAATTAACTATAAAGAGACATTTACTTTTATTATTAGAAGAGAGTCTTTTAGAATGTTTCATACTATTATTATAGCAAGAGATATAAAACTATACTAGATAAATATAGTTGTTACTTATCTAGCTAGCAAATTAAGAGAAAAAGATAAGCAGATATTTATACAGATCTCTAAAGAAGTACTACTTAAAGAAGAGCTAAATAGAAATTAATAAACCTATAGAATTATTAAGAGTCTATATAGACTTAAGCAATCTATAAGAAAGTAAAAAAAGAAGCTTATAGACATTTTAAGAGCTAACAGATATAGTATATTAAATAAAGATCTAAGTATACTAATATATATATAAATAACCTATTGCTAGCGACAAAAGATTTAGAAGCTATCTGCTAAATCAAAGCCCTTCTCTAGCAGAACTTTAATATAAAGGACTTAAGAGAAGCAAAAATAATTATAAGAATAAGAATTAGAAGAGACAGAGTTTACTAATAATTATAGATTGATTAGACTATCTATCTAAAAGAGATTCTTATTATAAAGAGCATAACAAATTATAATGCTATAGTTATATTAATAAAGCCAAGCACATTTATAGTCTTAGACAAAGAAGAAGATATAAAAGAGACTAATATTTAAGTATATTAGACATTAATTAGAAAGTTACTATATATAGTATATAATATAAGACTAAATATTAGTTTCTGTATTAGCTATTTAAACTAATAATATATAGATTCATATATAAGGTATCTTAAGACTATAAGAAAAGTCCTATAATACCTTAAAAAGATAGCAGAGATAAGTCTTAAGTTTAAAGTTAATTATATTATATAAAGTATTTCTTAGGAGAAGCTATAGCTATATAGATATACAGATACTAGATTTATAAAAGATCTAAATAATAGAAAGTTAATAATAAGCCATTTATTTCTACTAGATAGCATAATTATCTTCTAGACATCTAAGAGGCAGAGAACAGTATTAATATTTAGTATAAAAGCTAAGTACTTAGCTATAAAAGTAGCTATAAGACAAGCTATATAGATTTAATGCCTTCTAAACGAATTCAGAGCAGAGTAAGTAATAGTAACGCTCTATAGATATGACAAAGGCTACTTAAAGCTAATACAGAACCTTAAGTAGTATAATTAAATAGAGTATATTAATATCTAGTATAGTTATATATACTAATTAGAAGAAGAAAAAGAAATTTAGACTTTCTAAGTATTAATAAAGAATATACTTACTAATAAACTTATTACAGCACTTCTTAAGGACGCCTTTATATAATTCTATACTAAGATAGACTTTATCTAAATTAGAGAATACTAATATAGTATTATTAGAGAGCGTTATTAGCATATATAAGAATTTCTATACTATAGTATAGAAAATCTAATTACATAAATTTAACTACATAATATAGTTAAATCCTAAATTCGTAACTATATAATTATATAAGCTATTTAGATGCTGTTTTTAAGGCTATAGTATCTATAAACCTTAATAAAGCGCTTTAAACAATATTAGAGTATACAGTACTATAAGAAGAACTATAGACGAAAGCGTAGACTAATACTACTAGCAAATAATCAGATAGATATAACCTTCTCTTTAAGCTGTTAACTTAGGACAATAAGGTATAGTTTGAGCAGAAAAGAAGACCTATATAAGTTGACTACTTATAATAACGTATATAACTATTTATAATAGATGCGGCTTAAATAGCAAGGGAAGTATTAAATTATTATTAAGCCGCTAGTCTAGTAGTTATTATATAATCTAGGGGCTATACCAAAATAGGCATAGCGCCACTAGCTATTAGAGTAAGATTGTACTTAAACTTCAGACAAAAGTTAAATATAACTTTTATATAAGTTACTATATTAATTAATTAATTAAGTATAGATATTTATAGATAACAGAAGTAGTTTTAACATTACTTTTAACAATTATAATATATTATAATAAATAATTATAAACAAAACTTTATAAAATAATAATAATATATATATAGTAATATAATCAAATAAAGTATAACTTATTAATACTTTTACAAGATTATAATAATATTATATAAGTATTATAATATATTTAACGTTATTAAAAATAATTATA
>NW_006913469.1:6516-8576 GCF_000464535.1 Endocarpon pusillum Z07020
TTCGCATGGTCAACTTGCCCTCAACCCACTATAAAGGACCTTCCCACAATAGTAGTGAATAATTTTACTATAGTCTTAGCAAAAAGAACATCAAAATTTAATATTACCTTATTAATAAATATTAACTTTAACTGCCTGTATTAGGCTAGTTATATAAGCTAGAGAGTTATAAATAGTATCATTAGAAAGTTTAAAAATTTCTGCACCTAATAGGTATCTTAGAAATAAGATAAAAATTAAAATAAAATAAATATTTAATATTAGAATATAATTTTTTATAAGATACTTTATAATTCAATCATTAATATTAAATTCAATATTATAGATATGAGAATGCAAGTTATATTTTTTTATGAATTCAAATATCTTCTATTTAAAATCACTTTTAAAATAATAAAACAATATTAATTGAGAGAAATACTAATTAAATAACTAAATTTCTGTAATTTTCCAATTATTAAAAAACTTATATTTTAATATTCACTATAAATACTCAATAAAAAAACCTTTATTTAAATAGAATATCAAATTTTGCAAAGTTGTATTATTTTCTATCTAGTGATATAAACTCCAACAGTCCTTATAAATGAATTTAGCATATTCTTGACACTACTATTTAACTTGTTTTTTACGAAATTGCTCTCGTTTTGGCTTTTTCTTCTCTAAAATTTTTGAGTTGTCTTCTCTATTTAACTCTAAAGTTAAATATAATAAAGAATCTTCAAATTTCCGCTCATTAAAAGATCTTTTTTAGCCTTTTTTGATGCAAAAGAAGCAAAATCCTCTTTTTTTTAATGGATGCTTACTATATAAATGATTAGAAGAAGGATTTATAACCTCTAAAAAGGCTATTTTATCCTCTGATTTTGGTCCTTTTTTTGTTAATTAATAGATATATTTTAGATAGGGTTTTAAAATGATTTCCCTTCTAAAATCATCTGAATTAACTTAAAATAGAAGATTAACTAAATCTTTTATCCATTCTCGGTGCTGTCGAGGGTCTCTTTTACCTGTAGAAGAGGTTTTAGAGCCGTTAAGAGCTAAATGAAGTTTATAACTATTATAAACAGCTACATTAATAGACTAAAACGCTCTTAGAAGGAATTCCTTTTGATTTCGAGAGAAATGAGTGGTAAAGGCTGCTCGGAGCTGATTTGACTGATCTACCACCCCTATAGAGTGAATATAATCATCTATAAAGGTGGGTATAGGAAGGATTTTTGTTGGTTTATCCTCAAAAGGCTCACGAGTGATTTTGGCGTTTGAAGCTGTTTTCTTTGGTCGTTTGCGCATTCGAAGGGTTTTCGGCTCAATTTGATGTCCAGTAGTCATTCCTATATATATAGAAACTAGTTATATATATGTAGAGTTTTTAAAAATAGTAGAAAAAATAAGAAAATCAATTATAAAAATGCATAATAAGGAATTGGAAATCTAATAACTCATAACTCCTTCAAATAAATTCCAAAAAATTCCAAAGTAAGATTCCAAATGAAAAGAAACCAACAAAAATGAAATTTTTCTTTTCAGAATTTTTGAAGGCAAAATGAAGGATAGAGAAAAAAAAAGAAAAAAAAAAGACAAAAAAGAAAAAAGTAATATACTTATAACTACATTAGAATGCTGCCAGAGCCAACAACTGTTGGAAATACTCTATATTAGAATGATTACTAATATATTAGTCATTATTACTAATTAGAGTATATACTAGAACATTCTAGAATATTCTATATAATTACTAATCAGCTTATAAATCATTAATAAGCAGAAGAATCTAGATAATTCTAGAAGATTCTATTGATTATAAATTAAAGATTCTTTGAATTTCTATTATAAATCATTATTCTATCTATAGAAATTGATTAGAAATTGATTCTATAGCTATTCTATAGCTATTCTATAATTAGAAATCAAGATTAGAAATCAAGGATATCTAGCATATTCTAAGGGATTCGGTGGCAAATTGCTATAATATATAAGGATGATAGATTAACTTAGTTAATAGATTTTCTTCTTCTTCTTTAAGCACTTTAACTACTTCTATCTTATTATATATATCT
>NW_006913470.1:0-9016 GCF_000464535.1 Endocarpon pusillum Z07020
GACTAAGCTAATAGAGCAAAAGCTACTAGATGAAAAACTACTAAATAGTAGTAAAGGCAACAAGGGCTACAAGAAGATAGTTCACTTATTACTCATGTCTTAAAATATAATAGAAATTCGTATAAACTTGGGCGTAAAGGAGGTGAGCTGCGGGCTCCTAGGTCATTTTGTTATAGCCGGTCTATTTGACTCTGAACTGGAATAGTCTTCTTTTAAGAGCTCTTCTTGCTTTTAAAATGGTTTCGACTTCCTATTCTATTTTATTAAATATATTATTACTCACTATAGGTCTTAGGGGAACGTCTGTATAGCATAGTCTTAACAGAGCAATATAGAAAATAGGGAATATTCTTAGGGATGAGGGCAGAGCTAATTCGTAGGCTATAGATCCTATAGTTTATTTAATCTTAAATAGGCTAATTTATTTGTTATTAAGTTTCTTGCATAATTATTATATATAGATGTTTTTAGTATTCAGCTATACTTTATCTCCTTTATAGTATATTAGAGCAGAGTATTGTCTCTAGTTTCTGTTTGCTATATTTGTGGTTTTCGCTTAGTTCTAAACTAGTTTTACATGGCAATAGTCTAAGAGTTCTTTTATAAATATTAAGATATCTTTTGTATAAGGGTTAAGAGGGGTTTTAGCTTAATTAAAGCTTATCCTAAGATTAAAGCCTTTATTAGTAAAGAATAAAGACATGCTTATAGATTCTGACTTATAGTTATTTATAACAAATTTAGCTAATATAATCTATTTAACCTAGTCATTCTATATATAATTAATATAGTTTTATAAGTAAGTCTTTATTGCTTAATTAACTTGTTCTAACTATTTATCTATTTCTAGGTGATATATAGTAAATAGTTTTGCTTTAATACCTAGCCTTTTATATAAGCTATTTCAGAATTCATTAATAAACTATAGACCTTTATCAGACATTATTAACTCAGGAAGGCTATAGCTATAAATAACAAAGTGAATAAATATCCTGACTAGATGTTTTGTTTTCATACTATAGCAGAGCGCTAGGTGTCTTTCCTTAGTTAATTAGTCTATTAAGACCTAAATGCTTATAGCGCCAGAGAAAATGCTGTTGAATTTAGGGAGGTCTGTAACAAAATCTATAGCTAGGTGTTGCCACTGTTTCTTAGGTGGCTCTAGTGCCTGCAGTTGATCTTGGCGCTTATAAGAGGGTTTTGTGCGACAGCATATAGGATATTTGGCTAGCTGTTCCTTTACTGAGTCTATCATCTTTAGCTAATAGAATTATTGTTACAGGATCTCATAGATCTTTACAGGGCCTAGGTGACTAGTCATCGACTGTTTATAGCATTTATTAATGTAGCAGAGTCTTAGTTCTTTGTTTTCAGGAATCTATAAGTGTTGTCAGTAGTATAGTTTGTTATTCTTTACTAAATAGTCAGCTAACGTGACTATAAGAGATCTTCTGACCCTGGACAGGACTTGTTAGTGAGTTACTTGATAAGGATCTTCTTAGGCAAGATTCTGGTATATAGTAGTGATATCTTCTTTTAGGATGATTTGAGGCTGTGGGTTTATTATACGCAGGGCTATAGTGTTATTTGTGATTGTGTTAGGGCCTTCTCTTAACTTAGGTAATCTCTTATAATAGCGTAAGACTCTTATAGGTTTAATTAGACAGACAAGAATAGGTTCTGATATCTAGGGGTTTAGATTCTTTAGTTTTAAGACTACTTGCTTAAGAAACTTCTTTCTATTATTATTAGTGTTAGTAGCTTTATTTTGTGGTCTATAGGATAATTCATCTATGCAGTACTATAACCTAGGGCAGTACTTAATTATAAAGTTGAAACAAGAGAGGAACTTGCTCTAATAGGCTTGTTAGCGAGATAATTGTTTAGATAATATAAAGTATTTAAGGTTCTTGTGATCTGTTATAACTTGTACAGATTCTTAGGACCCTTCTAGCTCTGGGCACTATTCTTTAAAAGCACGAACTATAGCTATTAATTCCTTGTTGTAAATCTTATAGTTGCTCTTAGCTAGGGCGTATTACTTTAAGAAGTAAGCTACAAGTTGCAGGATCCCCTTATTATTAAGTTGAAATAGGACTCCTCTGTACGCGTTATCTAAGGCATTAGTCTTTACAGTGCAGGGTAAGTCAGAGTCAAAGTGCTATAGGACTAAGGAGCTTATAAACATGTCTTTTAGCGTCTAAAACGCTTTTCTAGCTTCCTCTCTTTAGTTAAAAAGGACGTCTTTTCAAGTAAGCTTAGTCAGGGGTAAGGCTATCTTTAAGAATCCTTTAATAAATTAATAATAAAAATTCGCAAATCCTATAAAACTTTATATATCTTTTGTATTATTAGACTTTTCCTAATCTTAAATCACAGTTATCTTCTTTAGGTCTATACGTATTTGTCCGGGTTTGCTATCTTCTAAACAGCTTTAAATGATTATTCTTAAGTATTTTATCTTATAAACTTTGAATTCGTATTTTCCTATGTTGAGTTATAGTCTAGTAATAGCTAATCTGCCTAGTACTGTCTTTATATATTAATAGTACTTTTTTAGTAAGTTACTAAAGATTAGAATATTATTAAGATATGTTAAGACGAATTAGTCTAGGATATCCTTTCCTAAGGCATTATTAATATAGTTTTAAAAGGAGGCTAGAGCATTACAAAGGCTAAAGAGGACTACGTTCTATTTATATAAGTCTATATGTATATAAAAGGCTGTTTTCTATTTGTTCTTATAGGCTATTCTGATTCTGTAGAAGGTAGTAATAATGTTTAACTTAGTATATTATATAGCTTTACAGAGCTTGTTTAAAGTCTCTTAAATTAGGGGAATTAGGTATCTGTTCTTGACTATAATAGCGTTTAAACCCTAGTAATCTATATAAAACTATAGACTTTCTTTAAGTTTCTTAATAAATAAGATTAGGGTAGTAGCAGGGGACTTAGATGTGTAAATAAAGTTCTTTAATAAGTAGTCCTTTAGTGTTTTGTTTAGGACCTCTAATTCGTTTCTAGATATGCTATATAAGACTCTAGACAGTAATTTAATATTTAGTAATAACTTAATCTTGTAATCTACTCTAGGGCAATATAATAGAAGCTTATTAGTAGTAGCTTTATTAAATAAGGACAGGAACTTATAATATTACTTAGGAAGTCTAGTCTAAGGATCTATAGTTTCTTTAGGTTTTAGGGCTTTCTTAATGTCTCTTAATAATACTGCAAAGACTTTATAATCTCTTCGCTTACTTAGGTGATTAAAGGCTATTGCTCTTATTATAATTAGTGTTATAATTATATTTATAGCTTTTATTTATTTTTAGACTTAGGGTTTATTATTCTATACTCTTTATATAGCTTTAAAAGTAATAAGGTATCCTCTGTTCTTCTAAAGATAATAATTATAGTAGTATTCTGTATTATATATAATAGTCTCTAGTACCTAATCTATTATTAAATTATATTGTTTAAGCTAGGGCATTCTAAGAATAATATTATATTTTAGTCTAAAGACAATAAATATTAATAAGACTTCTTAATAGATATCAGAAGGTATAGAAGACAAGAGAACTTTAGTAGTATAGATTGTTATAGAGGTCTAATTATTAAAGCCTATTATAGTTCTTTAACTTTTTAATTTTTTATAAGAGAAGAGTTGCGCAAAAGCTTTACTAATATATATTACTACAGAATAATCAGAGTTAATTAGGGCTTAATATTTAAATTATCTAACGCTATACTTAATTAAGAGGCACTTAGAATTAAGAGAAAGGTCTGCTAAATATAAAAAAATAGAACCTAATTATATTATTAGGCTATCTATTATATTAGTAGTAGTTAACCTTTTCTTAGTCCCTTAAATACGACTTAGTTCAGGGTTACTTTATTTAATAACTTTGTATTAATATAACTGCTAGATAGAGGAAGAGGGGTAAGAGAGGCTAAGGCAACAGGTATAGTTGCTTGTGAGGTTGCTAAAGTGAATACTAGAGTTGAGGACGCTATAGTAAGTATAGAAGAGATGGTACAAAGGTTGCTTTGTAGCTTTGGCTTTAGCTTTTCTGGACATGTATTAGCTCTATAGTCCGGGCCTGCGTAGTAGTAATAAAGGCTTAGATTGCGTTGACATTCTTGTTCGGCTTTGCGTTTGTTAGAGGCTCTGCGGACCAAGTGATCTATGTTTATAGGGTTATAGGAAACAGGGGCAGGTGTGACAGGACGGGCGGGGGCCGGAACTGAGACAGTTGAACTTATAAGCGGCTTTTATGATCTGGTTGTCTGTTGTGACAGCATAGCGCGTAATAGGTTGTCCTGCTGAGTGCACTCTTAGATGAAGGCTTTATATAACATGTCTCTGACGTTAATTATGGCCAGCTTCTCTGTAAGTTCCTTAGATAGTGTAAGTTGGAGTAGTCCCTTAAGACTATAGTCCCAAAATAGCGTTCTTCTAACGGTCTGCTTAAACTCCGGATAGAATTCAGAGAAGGGTTAATGCGTTTGCCTTGTCTTTACGAGACGGTAGATGGCAGAGTACTCTGGGTTAGTATCACTGAAGTTGAGCTTTAGTTCTTTGATTAGATCTACCTAATCCGGATAGATCTCTTCGTTAATATTATTTAGAGCAACGTCTGAGGCATGATCTGTAAGTTGAGAGAATGTATAATAGACATGTAACATAGGCGTGAGGTATCTGTTAGCATTAATTCTGAATTTTGAAGTAAGGCTTACCTTAAACCTCTTTAGATCTTTATAGGTGTTAGGCCCTAGGCCACTAAATATAGGAACGTCTGTAGTCTTTTCTGACTTTGTAAGTATATGTTAGAATTGTTAATTTTGTTACAGGATTATGGCTATTGCTAATAAGGTCTGAGCTATTAGGCCTTGAGTCAGATCTTAGGCTGGGTGCTCAGAGGGCTAGGGAGTATAAATTAGAGCCAGACTATGCGTAGGGATAGGTATATAAAAGGGTTCTTATAGGTTAACTATGTCATTATTAAGACGTATCCAGGCGTTAGCTATAGCTTCTGCGGGTAAAAAGGACTTAAGGGAGATCTTAGACTCTTCTGAGGAGGAAGGGACGCGGAACAGGATGAAAAAAGGAGAGGCAGTGGTTCTTTTACTGCCTAGACTGAGCAATAAGGAATAATAACAAAGGGAAAATAGGTTAAGGCGGACCTAAGGACCAGAAGATAAAAATAAGTGGATGCTTCATAATGTTAGGAGAGCTATAGTTGGGCCTAATATACAAGATGAAGCGTGAAGAAAAGGAAACGAAAGTGGGAACACAACGCTCTATATACATGTCTGTGCCCCTTATCTTGCTAAGGCCAGGTACAGACAACTGTGGGTACCTGTCGTCAGTGATGGCTAGAATAGCGGCGGGGAGCTAGGTCTGAGATGAGCTCTGTGAGCCATGGTCAGTGCCACAGGGAATATGGTCCTTGGCGTAGGTCGCGGGAGGATTTGTAACACATTATAGTTAGTCTTGCTATATCTCTTATAATGCCTTAAGCCTAATAACCTAGCTTGTATAATACTCTCTTTTACTGACCTCTTATTTAATTACAGTTATATAATCTCTTTTTACTTAATTAAACTATATATATTCTTTATAATAAGTGTACCTCTAGCTTATACATATGTTTTTTTAGCTCTTTAACGCTTTGTAAGAGCCTTATTAGCTTTGTAAAGCGTATAGACCTCCTTATATAAAAGAGTTATTTAATAAGTAATTAGCTTTATACTCTTTGCTAGCTGCTTAATAGCTAAAAAAACACTACTTAAAAAGCTTCCTTAATGCCTAATAATATAATATTATATATACTCTAATTATAAAATAGCTTTATAATAATTATATAGTATCTAAAGAACTTATAAGTCAGCTTAAAAAGGAAGAGGTCTAGTTAGTATTAGTGTCTATAGCTTAATATTAAGCTTAAATAAGATAGCCTAAGAATTATATAATATAAGGTTAGTACCTTAGAAGCTAGCTTTAATATTTTTAACTATTATTATATTAAAGTAAGCAGCTTTAAAGATAATAAAAAACTTAGTCTTAATAATATAATTAATATAAGCTTTAATAAAATCTTTAAGTTCTTTACTATATAATTACTTTAGAATACTAAAACTGTTGAGAATGCATACCGATTAGCAGACTATAGTCTGCATTATTTGGCTATATATGTATAGCCAAATATTGCCTGATTAGGTTATTCCTAATCAGGTATAGTGCAGGATTTCTTGTGAGTATGCTTATTAAAATACTTAATCTAATTTAAAGCTATATTATTATTTGTTTAGCTATTATTTAAGGTCTTAATTACTTAAGAATTAGGAAGGTTATATTTAATATATTAAAAGACAAAATAATTAATACTTTATAAGATTAAAAATAATAATAATATAAAGCTATTATTACTTATATACTTAATTATTATTACTTATTTATAATTACTAAGCTAAAGCTACTTATCTTAACTAGATTAATCTGTATAAATGACTACTATATTGCTATAGATGACTCCTATTATAAAGCCTGTCTTATTAAAGTTATAGAAGTTATAATCTTAAATATTATACTTTAACATAGTTTATAAGCAGCCTGCCTATATAAGTAACCCGCCCACTTTTCTTTTACTTTGTAACCTTTTGACTATTGTATATAACTACAACATAATAACATAATAAATTCCTAATCTCAAGAAGCTAGAATCCTCCTTACTATTTAGGCTATCTGTACAAACCAGAAAATGTTGATCTGATGTACTGCAAAGACGTATGATGTCCCTTGAACCACCCTCCGCGATCAAATAAAGGGCTGTACCCTGAACGCTGAAGTACGTAAAGCTCAACATAATTTGACCCTGACTGAAGAAGAGACCCTTGTACAACATATCCTCGACCTGGATTCGCGAGGATTCCCGCCCTAGATCAACAACGTACGAGATATAGCTGACCTTCTCTGTAAGACATGTTATGCAAAGCCTATTAATAAGCAATAGCTATACAACTTTGTACAACGCCGCCCTAAGCTCAAGACGCGTTTTTCACGTGTGTACGACTTCTAGAGAGCCCTCTATAAAGATCCCGACTAGATAAACACGTGGTTCTAGCTAGTAGTTAATATACGTACAAAGTATAATATTTAAGATTATAACTTCTATAACTTTAATAAGACAGGCTTTATAATAGGAGTCATCTATAGCAATATAGTAGTCATTTATACAGATTAATCTAGTTAAGGTAAGCAGCTTTAGCCTAGCAATTATAAATAAGCGATAGTAATCAAGTGCGTAAGTAGTAATAGCTTTATATTATTATTATTCTTAATCTTACAAAGTATTAATTATCTTGCCTCTTAATACACTAAATATAACCTTCCTAATTCTTAGATAATTAAGACCTTAGGCAATAGCTAGACGAATAATAATACAGCTTTAGATTAGATTAAGCACTTTGATAAGTATACTTCTGTATAACAGAAGAGTATATATCAAATAATTATCTTAAATAGTTATAAGAAATTATTACTCTTTGTCTTCCTATATACTCTTCTTATCTTACTTAACTATTAGATATTAGTTGTTTTAGTATCTTAAAGCAATTATATAGTAAAGAACTTAAGAATTTTATTAAAGCCTATATTAACTATATTACTAAGACTAAGTTTCTTCTTGCCTTCAAAGCCGCCTACTTTAACATAATAATAGCTAAAAACATCAAAGCTAGCTTCTGAGGTACTAGTCTTGTGCTATATAACCCTTAGGCTGTCTTATCTAAGCTTAACATTAAGTTACAGACGCTAATACTAACTAGACCTCTCCCCTCTTAGGCTAACTCATGGGTTCCTTAGACACTACATAATTCTAATAATGCTGTTTTATAATCAGAGTATATACAAAATCAGATTACTAGATATCAAGGAAGCTCTCTGACTAGTGTTTTTTTAGCTATAAAGCAATTAGCAAAGGGTACAAAGCTGATTGCTTATCAAATAACTCTTTTGCATAAGGAGGTCCGTACGCTTCGCAAGGCTAATAAGGCCCTTGCAAAGCGTCAGAGGGCTAAAAAGACACACGTACGAGCTAGAGGTGCACTTACTGTAGAGGATACACATAATTTAATTAAGCAGAAAGAGATTGTACAATCGCAGTTGAGTAGAAGGTCGGTGGAAGAGGGTATCACGCAGACTAGGTCATTAGGTTTACGGCATTATGGGAGATGTGGCAAGACCAACTATAATGTACGAACCTGTCAGGAGGTTGAAGAGACATCTGAGGAAGATAGCGATATAGAAGATAATTAATTTTCTTGTGTTGTAGTTGCGTACAATAGTTAGAAGGTTGTGAAGTAGAAGAAAAGTGAGCGGGTTGCTTGTATAAGCGGGCTGCTTATAAACCACGTTATATATATATTAATTACTAGTTAGAACTATATATTTATCTAGTCAGGATCTTTATAGAGAACTCTTTAGAAGTTATATGCACGTAAAAAATGTGTCTTAAGCTTAGAGCAGCGTTATACAAAATTATATAGTTACTGCTTGCCAACAGGCTTCGCATAACGTCATGATTTAAAATTCTTTTCTTTATTTGTACCATCAGGGTGTCCATTAGGTTTACTGCCTTTATTAGTATTAATAGAGTTCATTTCGTATTTAGCCCGTAATGTTTCTTTAGGTCTAAGATTAGCGGCAAATATTTTGTCGGGGCATATGCTCTTAAATATTCTGGGTGGTTTTACTTACAACATAATGTCTTCAGGGTGTTTAAGGGACATTGTACGTCTTTATAGCATGTCAGATTAATATTTTCTGGTTTATATAGATAGCCTGGATAGCAAGGAGAATTCTGGCTTCTTAAGATTAAGAGTTTATTATATTATTGTGTTATAACTATATATAATAGTCAGAAGATTATAATATAAAAGAAAAGTGCGCTAGATGTTTATATATGCTAGACACTTATAAACCATGTTATATAAAGAAGAAATTTAATATATTAAT
>NW_006913471.1:0-2373 GCF_000464535.1 Endocarpon pusillum Z07020
ATCTAGCCTACTAAAACAGTTCTAAGACCTAAAAAAAAAAATACTAGAATTTAGCTTTATAAATAATATTTACTTAGTAGTATAAAGTAAAAGCGCATAACAAAATTATTATAAGCTAACTATAACTTATTTATAATACTAATGCTAGGCAGAAATATATAACACTAAGTTTGCCTCTGATAAATATTAACTAATATACTTTATATAAAGTAAGTACTATACATAAAAGGACCTTATATTACTTATCTAGATAAATGGCTATTAAGTAGTAATTAAGGACAAGATAATTAGAGTATTAAGGGTATAGCTAGACTCTAAGCTTACCTAAAACAAATATATAATATATATAACTTACAGAGATATTATAGCCTCTAAGGCTTTAGCAAGACTAGCTACCTTTATCTAAAGATTATTAATACATAACTCATGACTACTATATATAATAATAGTCAGACCTACTCTATTATATAGCGTATAAGAGTAAGGTTTAAGCATATAAGGTATAAGAAAAGTATTAGTAAAAGTTATAACTAAACCACTTAAAAAGGTCTAGAATAATTGCCTTTACTATATTATAAAGAAATATAAGTAAATGCTTAAAGCAGCATTAGAAAGAGAAACCTAGATCCTGCTAATTAATATTTATATTACAAGTATAAAGTAATACTATATAATTAAAATAAAAGACTATCAGATAAAAAAGGAGATCGCTAGAACAGCTAATGCTATATAGGACCGCATGCGAAACGCACGCTTATTATAGCCATGCTACAGGCTAAGGACCAGCAAAGAGAATACCGCTGCTAAAGCGTAAAAGAGAATCTAAGAAATACGTAAGTAGATAGCAGAGTAGCAGCACTATAGGCAAACCATATACGTAATATAGGCTTGCTAAACACTACAGGGCAGAGGCTAGGACCCTTGACCACTTAGGCTAAGGAGATTACCTGACAAAAGGAACCTACTTACCAAATAGAGTAATCTTAAGTAAAAGAAGAGATAAGCAGTCACATTACAGAGAAAAAGAGGCTAGCCATAAGCAATAATCTGGTCTACTCCCTAGGAGCAGGACACTTATATACTATATATAGAGTTAACAAAAGCAGAGGCAACAGCATTATTCTTAATATAGTTAGAGGTTATAAGCCTAAATGCATAATTAGTAACTATCTAAGTACTAGATACTAACCCTGCCTGCGCCTATAGCTAGTATACGCAAATAGTTTGTTATATCCTGTTATACTGCCTAAGATATAATAGAGTAGGCATGCTAGCTACCTGCGGAACAAAGCGTATAAGCGAGATCCTCTCCTAACCTGTATATATAAAACATATAGCTCGCTAGTTTATCTGTACAAGGATCCTAGAGCAATTTCGTACTATAAAAGAGATAGCAGAAGAGGAGCTAGGAAGGTACAGAGTATTTAATATAGCAGAGAAGTAGTAATAGCAGAGGTTAAGACCCTCTAAGATATTTAGAGTATAGTTAAAAAGGTAACTACACAAGAGTAGGCAATAGATACGTAAGCAAAACATAAGTAAGGCGAAGGCGCCTTATAGAGTAATCTCAGACCCCTGCTATAATAGCTATGCTTACCTATTAAAAAGATTAGACCTACAGCTATTATATAGAAAACTACAAAACAAAAGCATGTACTAAAAAGACTAACTAGAAAGCTATATAATATAGCCTTTGCTTAAGAGACTATAAGACATAGTTATTAATATATCTAATCTAGGAAAACGAATAGTTAAAGATGTAATATAACTATAAGAACAAAGCCTAAGGATTTATATATATAATTATAAATAAAAAGCCCTCTCCTTCCCCCTTCCCTTAGATTCTTATCCTCTCTTCCTAGACCTCTACCCTCTCCCTTTCTTCCTTGTCCTCCCTTACCCTGTTTCCTTTTTTCTCTTCCCTTTTCCTGAATACTAACTAATAATAGGCCTTTATATAATAGGAAAAGATACTAAAACTAGACAAAGAATAAATTTAAGTTAAAGAAATATGCAAAAGAAAGCTAGTATAAGGCTAACTAGTAGGCTCAAGAAATAAGCTAAAAGAAGACTCTATACAGAGCTATAATATTTAATTCTTCTACAAAGAAAGCTAAATCACTCTAGAAATAAAAGAATAATAAAACGTATAATATAAACTTAAAACCTTAAGATCCTATAATATAACGTTAATAAGTCTTGTACAAAGGTCTTTATAAGCCTTCTGCAAGACCCTAAAGTAACTTTATATAATATTATAATAGTCTAAGAACTATAGAGAAATCTGTTTAATGCTATACTATATAATCTTAGGCAGAGCTTATTTTATACAAGTAACTAAAGACATAAGGATTTAAGAGTAAGCATATATAT
>NW_006913472.1:0-3886 GCF_000464535.1 Endocarpon pusillum Z07020
CGTTATCTGTAGAAGTCTCCTTCGTACGGACTAACCGTATCTTGTAAGCGACTCGCTTGATACGCGCATGCCAGCCATGTACCAATTCCTCACTTACTAACTAAGCTTGTGTCCCCTTATCGTCTTAACAGATGCCCCTGTATAATGCGCCTATAGCCACGCTTTAACAAGTTTATATAAGCTTATTCTGAGTAAACTAGTATCCTTAACTGCCTATGATTCTGTATAGTCGTTTGTGTAAGATAATTCGCCTGTGATTCCTAAGGGTAGCCTGTAGCTCTAGCCTTAACAAGGCCTATAGGTCTTATAACAAGTTCGTTTGTACTAAAGACTATAGGCCTTAACAAGGGTTGATAAACGCTTGTTTATTCATCTGTATCAAAGGATTTTCCTCTCCTCACTAGCGAGTCACTGTATCTACACGCGCGACGCGTGATCTCAGAAGGGGACAAGCACAGGGGTGTCCTGTCTCTCAAATAGAACGATATCACATCCACTGATAATAAAGTCAGTTTTAGGTCTAAGTACAAGTCAGATACTTAAGAGTCAGATAGTTTTCGTAAGCCAATTCCCCTGGTTTGATACGCGCAGGCAACTCGCGTACGCAGCGCACACGTTTACCCATACTGCCATCTGGATTTCGTTTAGTTTCATCGCTGCAGCGACTACTCACACCAAATACTGTAAGAAGGTAGAAATCTATATCCCAGCTGTGAATGACACTAATAGCTGCTTAGTGCAAGCTCACTAAGGGCAAGCAAATTTTATATATATTAAAGGTTAAATAAGTAAGATCTTTAAAATAATATTATATTAAATAAACTTATTTTATAATATAAAAATAATATTATAATAATAGGCCTAATATAAGCACTTATTATATAATTGCTTTACCTTTAATAAGCTTATATTAAGTAGCTACTTATTATTTAAGCAGCTAGGATATAGATTTTTATCTTCTTATAATATCTAGCGTAAGTACTTATATAAGAGCGCTATACGTTGTAGCGTCGCCTTATGTAAGGAAACCAAGTGAAATCTGCGGCCTTGTATACAAAACGCGTGTGCCAGCACGCGTTAAGCTACGACCGCAAATCAGGGGACACTAGCTTTTGAAAACTACCTGACTCTTGCGTATCTGACTCATACTCAGACCTAAAGCAGCTCTTACAGGCTGTGAATGTAATATTATTCTATTTAAGAGACAGGACACTCTTGTACTTGTCTTCTTCTGGGTTTATATAGCATGTGTAAGTAGGCAGCACTATATAATAAAGAGAGAAAAATTCTTTAATATAGATGAATTACTAATATTTAATAGAACCTTATTAAGACTTAGAGCCTCTTATATAAAAAAGACCTTATTAATATCTCTAAATCTTTATTAAGGCGTAGCTATAAATAATTATAAGATATAAGCACACTTTAAAGTACTTTGCTTTACAAAAATATAAGTAATCTATAAATAAGAGAAACTTAAAAGAAGTTATAATTTAGAGCGTCTATACAAAGAGTCTTATTAAGGCTAAAGAAACCTTATTAAGTGTGCAGCTATAGGCACCTCTTTTAAAGACATAAAAAAGCTATTATATAAGAGATAATAAAGTAATATAATAATATTTGTTAAGTTATAAGGAACATAAGTTTAGTTAATAAGTAAGGATATATATATAGTTAGCTTATATATATAATATAAATCATTTATAAGATATAATTAGTCTATATAAAGAAGACTTTTATAAATAATATAAAGCGAATAATCCTTAGATTAGACGTAAGGCATAATATATAATAGTAGCCACTAAGGAAACTATCTATATAACCTAAGAAGACAGAAGCGTATATTAATATATAAAGAGTCTAGAATAGCTATCTTACTTATATTAAGAGCCTATAAAGACTACATGTTTTGCGTATAAATTAAAGCGATATTATTCTAGTTAATAATTAGTGCTATATGCTTATAAAGTAAACTATAATTAGAGTATAGGCTAGGACTTAGGTTACCTAAATCCTGAAGTATACTTTAAAAATAAAAGTCTTTATTATAAAGATAAAGTAAGTCTAGGATATATAGGAAAGCGTAATAAAGGCCTTATAAGAGAATACAAACTTTATATTATATTAATTAGATAATATAATAAAGTTGTTAGCCTTAAAGACCTTATTATTATAGTATTACTCTAGAGCTAGACTAAGCCTAAGAGCATGCTTAAGTTAGTCTCTTAAAGCTAATATACTATTAGTATATAAAGTATATAAGATATAAGTATACACTATTATCTATAAATAAAGAAACCTTTATAGCTTTAGACGCTCTTCTAAAGAGCTAAAGAAGGAGATATAGCAGGTATTAAGAGTGAACTAAAAACGCTTAGTTAATAATTTAACTAATACTAAGAAATAACAAAGGAACAACAGGCTCTAAAGGCTCTCTTAGCAGAATAGGTGAGTAGTAAGAAAGCCGTATACTAACTCTTATATCTTTCTTGCAGCAGAATAAGAGAGGTAAGCTAACTCTATATCAGACAATAAAAGGGCTTAAATCCTGGCAGAGAAATTCTTCCTAGCACCCCTAGTAAGCCCTGCAAATCCCCTGCGGCTTATATATATAACTCAGGTAAACTAGGCTTTAGCACTTAATAGTTTCGTCTTAATAAAGAAAGTATTAGTAGTAATTAATAGGCTTCTAAGCAGGAAGATTATAAGGCTAGATAGCATCCTAAACAAGGTCCTTAAAGGAATTGCCCTAGAAATTATAGCTAGACTAATACATAATATTCGCATAGTCTTTATATATAGTACACTTTTAATACAGTATAAGGAATTAATCATAATAGTCTTATATAAAAAGAGCAAGAAGGACTACTTGCTACCTAGTAGCTATAGGCTAATTGCCTTAGAGAACACGCTAGTAAAGGTTATCAAGAAGGTCTTTATAACTCGCCTAAGTAATATAGTAAAATAATACTTTCTGCTCTCTTAGACTTAAATAAAGGTAAGAAGAAATAGATTTATAGCTTTTATAATAAGTCTACTAACCTTATATATTTAAACTATATAGCAGGCATAATCAGAGAGTATAATCTTAATACTAAGCCTAGACCTTTTAAGAGCCTTTAATAATATCTCTTAAAATAAGTTATTAAATATCCTTAAGTAAAAGAGCCTTCTAGATTAGCTTATCTAAGTAGTTATATACTTTTTATATATAAAACATATATATATTATATATATAAAGTATAAAAGCAACTAGATTAAGACTAATATAAGCATCTTATAAGGCTTTCCTTTCTTACTAATCTTATTTTTATTCTTTATATCTAGTCTATTAGAATAGTTCTAAGACCTAGAAAAAGGAACGCTAGAATTTAGCTTTATAAATAATATCTACCTAGTAATATAAAGTGAAAGCGTATAACAAAATTATTATAGACTAATTATAATTTATTTATAATGCTAATATTAGGCAAAAATATATAATGTTAAGTTTACCTTTAATAAGTATTAGCTAATATACTTTATATAAAATAAGTATTATAACATGATTTATAATTGTCCTATATATATAATCATCCCGCGTACTTTTCTTCTAAATTATAACCTTTAAATTATTATACGCTACTACAATATAATAACATAATAAATTCTTAATCTCAGAAAGCCAGAATTCTCCTTACTATTTAGGCTATTTGTACTAATTAAGAAATGTTAATCTGACGTGCTACAAAGACATATAATGTCCCTTAAATTACTCTCCGCGATTATATAAAGGGCTGCACCTCAAAGGCTAAAGAGTGCAATACTTAACACATTTTGACCCTGACTGAAAAAGAGACGCTTGTACAATATATTCTCGACCTGGATTCGCGAGGATTCCCACCCC
>NW_006913473.1:0-3013 GCF_000464535.1 Endocarpon pusillum Z07020
TAAGGAGACAGTATACTTAAAGTAAGCTTTAGGGGCTTTATATAACTATAAAAAAGAGTTAATAAAGGAGAATAATAAAGTTAGATAACTTAAGAGTATATTACTTACAAGTTATATATAACTAGGGAGAATTAGGCTAGCAGGTTAGTCTAAAGAATAAAGTAAATAGCCTAGGTTGCTCCTTTATAGCTATTAAGGAGCTTCTGTATATTAGAGAATAAGTGATCGCTTAAGACACGTCTCTAGAGCTAAGACTATATAGGGCAGGAAAGGAGGACGTGCTGTATTATTATAGTCCCTAACCTGTATCTGCAGTAAGGGCTAGGCACAGAGAGTACTCAGCATTTAAAGAAGAAGGCATTAAATCTGATTACTCTAGTCCTAAGCTAGGTTAGCAGGGCACTATATACTTTTGATCAGCTAGCATAAAGCCTGCGATTTACAGGAGAAACATAGAGGGAGAGCTTAGTGATTCCGCAGATTTATACTCTATTTTTCTAGGATTAATTCTAGCGCTTCTGGACTCTTTTTTTTATAATCCTTTTAATTATAGAGAGGAAGTAAGTTATAAGCTCTTAAAGGGAGCCTATAGCCCTTGCTACTTTATTAGTGTAGTTATCCGCTATTTTATTACCCCTAATCCCTTTATATCTAAGTAACTATTATAATTTGATTAAGATTTCCTTCTGCCTAAGCTCCTTAATAGCTAAATAAATGTCTTTAAAGAGTAATTAAGAGTAAGTTAAATTACCTTTTAAGAGAAACTATAAGGTTGCCTGACTATTAGAATAAATAATAGCTATATAATCAGATAAAAAGGAATTAAAGCAGATTAAAAGGAGCCTAAGCGCAAAAAGAATATTAGTAAGTTCTTTATAAAATACTTATATATTACTAATAGTACTTAAGGCATAAAAAAAGTATATAGTTATATTTATAGTTATAGCTGAGATTTTATTATTCTGATTACTGCTATTATAATATATATGTATAAATAGTATATATAAGTTGCATATATATAGCCGGATTGTTATTTCTTTTAAGGAGGCAATTTTAATATTAAAAGAGACGCGCTATAAGGGGTTAGTGCCCGGATTCTTTATCTTAAGACAGGATAGACTGCCTATATAACTTTTTATCTATTCTTTTAGTAAGTAAAAAGAAATAATAAAGGGCTTAGCCTATCTGCCCTTATTACCTTAACCTTATCAACAGATATAGCTTGCTGTAGTTTTGATTACATTATAAAGATCTGTTATTAATATATAGTAAGTTAAGTTAGCTATAGACATCTCTGTATAAAGGTATATTAAGGGAGTAAACGTTTTAACCTTAAGCGCCTGTATAGCAGTAGCTTTATAGGCTCCTATAATAGCCTGAAGGCAGCATCCTTAGATAACTTATAATTTGTTTTTAATGCCCTTTCTATACTCTGTTATACCCTCTAGGGCGTATTAGGCACTACAGCTATAGAGTAACGCTAGTTAAGTGGCTAATATGTATACTTAGAGCCCTGAGGAGACAAAGGAGCCTTAGGTAAAGCCGGATAGTATTTTTAGGGTACTTAGGTAATAAACTGCCCGCACTTTGACTACGCAGAAGTAAGGTTTCTACTAATCTAAGTTAAGCTAGACACTCTGAGTACCCTGACATCTAACTTAAGGTTAAGACTTACGTTTACAAAGAGTAATAATAATTTAGTTAGTATATTAAATTTCTTAGGCATATAAAAGAAGTAGATCAGATTATATTTAGACAGATCAAAAGAGGACTTATAATAGGTCATTTATAACTTATATACAAGATATATACGTTCAAGGTTTCTATAGTTCTACTATTAAAAAAAGAATCTAATACAAGTATTTAAATTAAGCTTTTTTCTATTTTATATTAAACAATTCCAAAAATAATTTTAGAGAATATTTCTTGATTTTCTCTTCTAGAATTCTATTTATGCGCCTGACTCCAGCAGTTTCCCTCTTTACAAATGTATTTTTGGCATTTCTCACAATACCAAAAAGTCTGTTTTCTTTTTTTTCGATCCCTTCTTGATTTCTTTGGCCTCTCTATATCTATATTCCGATTCGAATCAAGTCAAAATATAGAAATAGAGAGGTCCTCTTCTCTTAAATCCTGCCTTATTAATGCTTTTGTTGATTTTAGTATACAGAATTTATAATAGCCTCTTTTTGTTGCTTTAAAATAAGTATGATTCTTATATAAAGACTTTGATGCTTCTGGCGTATTTTCCTGCTAAATAATAGAGTTTTTGACTCTATTAATAGCGTTTAAATCAGCTTTTGAAGAGGGTTTTGATCTAGATTAATAAGGTTGAAAGTAATATTTTGGATAGGGTTTTTCAGTGATTTTTTGAGCGAAATCCTCTGAATCCACACAAAATAAAAGATTAATAAGATCTCCTATAAAGTTTTGATGCTGATTTGTGTCTTGATTGCCAGATTAAGTCGTTTTAGAGTCGTTAATAACTAAATAAAGCTTATAGCTATTTGTAACAGCTAAATCAAGACATCAAAAAACTCCTAGAAAGAATTCCTTGAAATTTCGACGAAAATAAGTAGTAAAGGTGGCTCAGAGCTAATATGCTTGATCTACCCCCCCTATATAATGATTATTTTGAGCGAAATCCTCTGAATCCACACAAAATAAAAGATTAATAAGATCTCCTATAAAGTTTTGATGCTGATTTGTGTCTTGATTGCCAGATTAAGTCGTTTTAGAGTCGTTAATAACTAAATAAAGCTTATAGCTATTTGTAACAGCTAAATCAAGACATCAAAAAACTCCTAGAAAGAATTCCTTGAAATTTCGACGAAAATAAGTAGTAAAGGTGGCTCAGAGCTAATATGCTTGATCTACCCCCCCTATATAATGATTATAATAAGCAATAAATAGAGGGATAGGAAGAATTTTGATTAGTTAATCTCTAAAAGGCTTTTAGGTAATTATTGAATTTAATGCTGTTTTTTAGGGTCTTTTTCGCTCGTGTTTAATT
>NW_006913474.1:0-3691 GCF_000464535.1 Endocarpon pusillum Z07020
TCAGAGAGATCGTCGACAGAGCTTGAGCAAGCTGACGCAAGAGGAACAAGCCGAAGGCAAGAGTAGTCAAGGAAGAGAGCACAAGCGCAGAAGACTTCTCTTCTGACTCTGAAGGCGGAGCAGAAGTCTATCTTACGGCACCAGAAAAGCTAACCTGTAAGACCCTTAAGTGGATTGCTAACACTAGTGCATCTGACTATATAACTGACCAGCTTTCTCTCTTTAAAGGACTCTTGAGAAGAATTAAAGGGATGACAGTGAATTCGGCAGACTTAAGATTACGTGTTAAAGAGGCAGGATATGCCTAGATATGTACAAAAGAGGAAGTAATAATCTTGTTAAATGTATTATACATACCTGATCTGGGTACTAGCCTTCTCTCTAGTTCTTCATTATATAAATCTGGGCTTTCTGGCAGTTTTGACAAAAAGGCACTATATATATAAGACTAAGATAGCAATATAGTTCTCAAAGTAATTAGATATAGAGGCCTTTATATTGTTAATCAAATAAGTTCTGAAGCTATAAAGACTGTATATCTTGCTTAAGTTACGCAGACTATAGTCTGCAGTGCCCTTCCTACGCCCTCTAATAACTATAGTCAGCAGCAAGCATGCTAAACACCTATATAACCACTTATCAACTACAGTTAATAAGAGAATAAAGATGCTAGTAATTATAATTAATAAATAATCTCTAAAGAAGATACTATAAAGGACTAATACAAACTATGGTATAGAAGGTTTGCTTATATAGGAGAGAAGAAGCTTTATGACCTGTATAAGGTTACTATATTGCAGAAAGCCATCTATAAGCTAAGTAAGATAGACATTTGTAAAGTGTGTAATCTGACTAAGATGAGAAACTAAACAAATACTCAAGTTTCCTAGCGTAAGGCTAACCTTCTTGATTTTGTATTAATTGATATCTATGGCCCCTTTCTAACTGTACTCAGTAGCGCCTAATACTTCCTAGAGGTTATTAATAACTATTCTAGGAAGTTATAAGTAATCCTAATCAAGGATCAAAAGGGAGCAAAGGACCATCTTGAGAGGTGGTGCTAAAGTGAAGAACTTATTACAGGGACGAAACTAAAGGCGATCTGAAGTGACAATGTTAGAGAACTTAAACAGACCCTTGACGAGTGGAGCTAATAGATAGGAATTAGTACGCAATATACCGTCCTATACACTTTAAGCCAGAATGGTATAGCCGAACGTACAATTCAGACAACAGAAAACAATATCTGAGCAATGTTAAAGGAATCCGAGTTGCCTCTTAAACTATAGGATGAGGCAGCAAAGACTGATGCATACATCTGTAACTGAACTGTAGTTAGCCCTGAGGTAGATGGACAAAGGATCACCCCTAAGGAAGCTTGGACTAGGACAAAACCTTCGATTGATCACATCCGGATCTGGGGATGTAAGTGTTATTCACATGTCGATCTAACATCGCAGCCACCATCAGGGAGACAAGATAAGCTGATAGACCGTGGCTGTGTGGGAGTATTTGTGGGATACGAAGAGAACACAATAAAGCAGTTTCGTATCTACGCGCCAGATCTTAGATATATAACTCGTTCCTCAGTTGTGACATTTGATGAATTCCAGAAGGGTGGAACTGTTAATCTTCGCATAAGAGAGACCCCTAATTCCTTACTAGATTGTGTACCACAAGGACGACCTCAAAAGGAGTCTGTTACTAATCAAGATGCTGAACTAAATCTAGCTATATTATGTATAGTTAACTTAACTAATTAGGTATCTCCTATATTAATAATAAAGGAAATTAATTTATTAGTAAAGACACTTATCAAGATATTAATTAAAGTTCCTTTAATGCTAGGTAATTAGAAAAACGAGGAAGTTATTATAATAGAAATAAAAAAGAATGTTACAAAACTAGGTCTTTAATAGTAAATAAATAGACTTACTAAGGCAGGACTATAAGTGATAAGTAAGCGAAGTCGAGATAATAATAATAATAAGTGCTACAAACTGCGAGATCAAAAGATTACAAGAGCATATATAGTACGTTAGCAGAAGATCCTGATTCTGATAACGTACAGATAGGCAATCTCAGATCCTATTTTTGGCGCAGACTAAACTAATATAATTGAGCAAGAACTTACAGTATTATAAGTAAACAGGACTTGAAAGCAAGTTGTCCCTCCCGCAGGATCTAATATTATTATAAGTAAATAGGTATTTAATGTTAAGTACGCAGAGAACAGAGGAGTGAATTGATTTAAAGCCAGACTTGTGGCTCAGAGTTTCTTGCAAAGATATAGTATTAATTATGAAGAAACCTTTGCCCTAATAATACGTATAGACTCCTTAAGGGTGTTGCTAGTAATTGTGGCAGTAAAGAACTTGAAATGCTACTAGATAAATGTTAATAATACATTTATAGAATCCACTAATACAGAGATGATATATATGTTACCCTCTGATAGAGTCAACATACTAAATGGGATGGCTTTGCACGTATTAAAAAGCTTATATAATCTGAAATAAGCTGCCAGGGATTAGTACAACTGTATAGTAGCTAGCCTGTTAAAACTTGGCTTTAAACCATCTCCTTCTGACTTGTATATCTTTGTGAATAACAAAGGAATGATCATCAGTACTTAGGTAGACGACTTAGCGATTATTTCTTAACAACTCTCTAATATAATTAAATTTAAGAAGGACTTTGCTCGTATCTTCAAGATCAAGGATCTAGGGGAGATTAGAAGGATCCTTAGTATAAGAGTAACTCGTAATCACTAATAAAGGACTTTATATCTAGACTAGTCAACCTACATTAAGAAAATAATGTCAGAACTTTAAATAAAAGAGGATAAGCATAGACTAGTCAAGATACTAATCAATAAATATAACGCTCTGGCCCTATTATTAGACAAGGACGAACAAGTAAATATACACTAATACTAGAAGTATGTCAGAAGCATTATATATGTAATGTTAAACACAAGACCAGATATTGCATTTATAACAACAAAACTCGCCTAGTTTATGTCAGATCTAACAAAGTGTCATGAATCTACAGTAAAGCATCTTTTGAGATACTTGCGCTTAACAAAGGATATAAGAATCCGATATAGATCAGAAACCCCGTCTTTAGTAGGATATTCTGCTGCAGACTATGCTAGCGACAAGGTAGATCAAAAGTCTATAATTAGCAGCGTCTTCATCCTTGCAGGGGGAGCAGTATCATGGCTGAGCCGAAAGCAACGATCTGTGGCCACATTAACAACAGAGGCTGAGTATATCAGCATGTCAACTTGTTCAAAACAAGCAATCTGGCTCGCTTAATTACTCTGGGACATAGGGTTCTCACAATACTTAGGAGAAAGCTAATAGACTACGAACCTCTTAGGAGATAACCAATCTGCTTTAGCGCTTATCAAGAATCCGTATATACATGATCAATCGAAGCATATTGACATCGCATATTATCATGTCAGGGACCTTGTACGATATAATAAGATCAAGATTGATTACATCCCAACAGACAAGATGATAGCTGACGGACTAACCAAACCCCTTACTGGACCACTGTTTGATAACCATGTGTCTCTACTCGGATTGACAAGTTCTTAGGACAAGTCACAAGCTGATTCAGCTTGAGGGGGAGTGTTGAGAATGCATGCCGATCAGCAGACTATAGTCTGCACTATTTGGCT
>NW_006913474.1:4669-5380 GCF_000464535.1 Endocarpon pusillum Z07020
TATAAAGAACAATATAATAGGCAAAAGACTTTTCTAAGGTCTCTCTTACTACTTTTTAAGTTAATCAAACTTAAATAAGCTATAAATATTTTGTTAGTAAGAGTAACTCTATTACTAGGCGTCTAAAGATCCTAATTAGACAGGACTAGAGCTTTTCGCAACTTATAAGCAGAGAGATAGTGCCAGAGTTAGTAAACAGCTCTTGCTCTAAGCAAGAGGCGATTAGCGATTAGCTAAAGAAAGATAAAGCTATAATGACTTAACCTATTCTGCTATACGTATAGCTGGGCTCACAACCTGTTAAAGTACCACCTTATAAGAGGATACTGTTCACCTGTTGTGGTCCTGTCCTTGCCTATCTAAATCTATCTAGATCTATCCAGCAATGGCCTAATAGGGATTTCCTGTGCCAAGGCACAGGAATTTAGGGCACGTGACCACTAAAATGGCGCTAGGCCGCTTTGGGAATTTGGCTGTACATGTACAGCCAAATTCCCCGGCAGTAGCCGCAGGCTAGTAGTGCACCTGCGCCTGCCACTCGCATGCTCGCTACTCGTATGCTTAATCTGCGGCTATATTAGCTATAGGTTTTAATATTTAGTATTAGACTTTTTTTATTTAAATTATATTTAGCTTTCTTTTTAAGCCTTAATATTATATACTTATAACTATTTATTAAAATATTCTTAATAAATTAATTTAAAAATCTAG
>NW_006913475.1:0-45514 GCF_000464535.1 Endocarpon pusillum Z07020
TTAATATAAGGCTTTAATTATTTATAAATCACTTTTAAAACAACTAAGTATATCTTCTGCTAGTATTAGATGCTATAGGGTTAGCTTTAATCTACAAATTTACAGAACTTATACCTTATATAATTAAGTATAGCTAAGAACCTCACTTAAATTTTAACTAGATATAAATAAATAATAGCTCATACTAGGATGTATAAGAACAAGTTACTTAAGAGCAAGTAAGGAAGCACCTATACTATATTAATAAGGTAATAAGCTAGGCTAGAATAAATATAATCTTAGCTTAAGCTTAGTATACTTATTAAGCTAATAAGAAACATTACTTACCTAATTTTTAATTAGAAGACCTTGTATTTATTATTAAGAAGCTATAAAGAACAGATAGGCCCTCTAATAAGCTAGACTATCCTATTATAAGCCTCTTTTATATTATAAAGATGATTAGCTACTTTTATAAGTTAGAGCTCTTATCCTCTTATTATATCTTACTAGTGTTATATATAGACTAGTTACATAAGGCAGATAATAATCCTTTCCCTGGCCAGATTCTTACTCTACCTTTTGTAGTTAAAGTTAATAAAGATCTTAAGTAGAAAGTTAAGAGAATTCTGTCGTCAAGAATTAGCAGAGGTCGGCTGGAATACAAGATATAATGGTAAGGATAGGACCCTGATGATACATAGTACTCTGCTGGCAACCTGCGAAACGCTCCTCTAGCGTTACAAGCTTACCACAACGCGTACCCACAGGAAGCTGGTCCACTTAAGCGACTCTAGCACTGGCTTAACAGCGCTCTAAGAGATAAGTCATCTTCAAAGCACCCAGATAACAATAGAGCAACCACTCAAGAGACCAGGAAAATAAGGTGACGCACATTATAATGCTGTCAGCTTAATCTCATCACTGGCTCAAACACCGCTGACTTGACTATGTGTTTCCTTGCTATTCTGTGGATCTTCTTCTATTTATATCTCTCTCTTTTCTTAAGACATAAGGGCATGTTGAGTCTTCTGGAGGGGGGGGTGATGTTATAGCTGCTATGCTTGTCGCCCGCTAGTACTAGGGCGCCAGGTATTAATTAGCACTAGACGTTAGTAAGGGGCATGCTTACTATATAGAAGCGACCCCAAGGCCCTCACCGTCGACTCTTTAGTCTTAGGATATAGCACTCAACATAGGCTAAAGATCTTGTGCACTTATCGCCTACTTCTAATGTGACACATGACATTAACTATATTATTCTGACTTAAGGTATATAAAATAATATATTACATACTAATTTCTATCTATTAGCTTTGCTTACTATATAGAAGCGACCCCAAGGCCCTCACCGTCGACTCTTTAGTCTTAGGATAGCACTCAACATAGGCTAAAGATCTTGTGCACTTATCGCCTACTTCTAATGTGACACATGACATTAACTATATTATTCTGACTTAAGGTATATAAAATAATATATTACATACTAATTTCTATCTATTAGCTTTATTTATTAAGAGTCTATTTAAGTTCTTTAGCATTATCACTTCAGATTACTTTTAGCTTTATCCTTATAATAAGTTCTTTATTCTGATGCCACTTCTTAAGGTAATCCTTTACTTCCTTTTGATTCTTAATTAGGATTACTTATAACTTCCTAGAATGATTATTAATAACCTCTAGGAAGTATTAGGCGCTACTAAGTGCTATTAGAAAGAGGCCACAGATATTAATTAATATAAGGTTAAGAAGGTTAGTCTTATGCTAAGAGACTTAAGCATTTATTTAGTTTCTCATCTTAATCAGATTATATACTTTATAGATGTCTATCTTACTTAGCTTATAAATTGCTTTCTATAATATTATAATCTTATATAGATCCTGTAGTTTCTTCTCCCTTATATAAGTAAATCTTTTATACTATAATTGATATTATTCCTTTGTAGTATTAGTTATAACTTCTTTAAAGACTATTAGTTAACTATAATTAGTAAGTGGCTTAAAGAAGGCGTTACAGACTATAGTCTATAATAGTGTCTTTTTTAAGGTAAAGAGCTTTAGCAATATATTAGGTTTGGCTATATTATATATAGTTAAATTTATTAGAGTAAGTTATATAGAATAAGCAGACTTTGTTACTTTAGGACTTATTTAATTAATAATATAAAGACCTTTATATCTGATAGCTTTAAGAATTATATTATTATTCTAATCTTATATATATAAGGCCTTCTTATTAAAACTGCTTAGAAGCCTTAATTCGTATAATAAAGAGCTAGAAAAAAGACTAGCGCCTAGACTAGGTATATATAATATATTTAATAAGGTTATTACTCCCTCTTTTGTATATATTTAGGCACATCCTATCCCCTAAATATGTAACCTTAAGTCTGCTAAATTTACTATTATCTCTTTAATTCTTTTTAGGGGTCCTCTAAAGAGAGAAAGCTAGTTAATTATATAGTCAGATGTACTAGTATTAGTAATCTACTTAAGGGTCTTATAAGTTGGCGTCTCTGGTGCCGCAAGATAGACTTCTGCTCCGCCTTCAGAATCAGAGGAGAAGTCCTCTACGCTTATGCTTTCTTCCTTAACTACTCTCGCCTTCGGCTTGCTCCCCTTGTGTTAACTTGCTCAAGCCTTATCAACAATCTCTCTGATCTCTTTTATATGCTCCTTAATGTAAGAGCAGTTCCGTTATTTATGATTCCCTTAACAGGCAAAACATTTTAGCTATTATAACAAGCGTTCTTAAGGCAAGATTATATTTTCTTAAACACCCCTGTTCAGGGACGGAGGGGATAGCGGCAGCTCTAGGGCTTTACCCCTAGAGCATAATTTTTACGTCACACTAAAGCTTAGATTGAGTGTGCTAGTGGCGCTCTAGCTTTAGCGTATATTGATGACTTTTGAAGCACGACTCCTTATAAATCATTGTGATCAATCATGAGCACTCAAGGTGACTTATTATGCAGTTTCTGAGTACCAAGGTAATACAGAGCTAAATATAAACTAATGTACACTAATGAGGGTCCAGCTGCGGGTAAAGTACACCTCCGTGTAGTCAGTGGGGATACATTAATCAAGTGTGGTTCGAAACCCACAAGCGCTGTCTTTTTGGTGGAGTGGTTGATGTGTCCCTTTTCTCGTGTAGTACCTCCAGTTTGGCAGGTGATCGCGAGAAATTGGGGCAGATTGGGGTTCAGAGACCATGATCGGTGGTCAGCTCAAGAGTGACAGCTCTAGTTAAATCCAAATTGGTCTAGTAAACTGTACCCACATTTCAGTTTGACGTAAATTTCCTGGTGTCACCCGAATTAGTAATCGCTGAAAGATTTGCTCAGGGCAAGAGACGCTTGACAGACGGAGCTGTGGACATATCAAGAGGTCAAGAGTTATTCTGTTGATCTGCCAGCCTCCATAAACTGAGTCTTGCTCATTTGAAGAACCTTGTCAAAACTCCTAAGCTACTAAGCTTCCCTATACGTAGTAGTGCCTGTAGTAGCTTACGGGGCTTGGCTATCAAGAGCCTGGAACTACTACTTTTGAGCCAATCGGAGCCTTGCGAAGGACATCGGTTCCGCAAACGAAGCCATCCATCCTCAGTCTCGATGTTTCTTCGGTAACTTAACATCATTCGTCAACCACGTTTGCGTCGCTGTGAAGAATGAGAAAAGGGTATTTACAATGTGACCGGAAGGCTGAGGTCTGCATCTTATCGAAGCCGCCTCAGGCTGTGTGCTCCTCAAGTAATCCGCCCATTCCTCGTCGTAGTTCAATCGGGCGTCGAAAAAGTATATGGGACGCCTCGAAGTTCTGGGAGTGGTGAAGGTTGGCTGGTCAGCGCGATAACGTCTTCACCACCCTTTCAGGTCTCTTGGGAGATTTTGGTTTGAGCGTAGCTGCACTACTGTCGATGTCGACTCACTCATCCTCTTCATCATAATGTGGCAGTTCCACATTCCATCCTGGATCGTTAGGAACTTGTGCTTCATCGTCGGCCGCGTCCTCCATGTCCATATCCTCCCCTTGCTTGAATCTGAATGCCAGTATGCTGCCATCCACGAGCCCTGCGCCGGCAGGACTCCCGCTCGGCATGGCCTTATTACCATTGACCTTCTTCTTCCCTCCTTTACTGTCCCCAAGCACCTGCTCAGCCATCTCTAGCGGAATGAAGCCTTTCTTAAGATCTTTTTTGTTTCTAGGTATCCCGAATTCTACCTGGTCGCCTTGATCTGAAGCTGGCACTGAGTTATCGTTGATGGTCTTAATGTTCCGCGCTTGCAAGGCAAGAAGTAACAGAGATTTGATGTCGGAGAAAGGTGTGGAAGGAAGAACCGATAGCAGTATTGTATGTTTAGCGCATTTGAGCAAGAGAGTGATATGAAGAGGAGAAGGGACTTCGGCGAGGGAGGCTATCTCCAAAGCAACCTTTTCTGCTGGTTAATATATATATACATATATTATTCACTTGCTGCATAGCTTACCATCTTGGAATTGAGCACGCAGACTAGATATAGAGGTCCGCTCTGACAACAGAGGGTGATGTCTGCAACTAGCGACAGCGCAGGCAGATCAGTCACGGGGAATGCAACTTTTGTCACGAGTCAGCTCTTGGCGCTGCAGGGACCTCCGGACTGCGATTAGTCATGCTGCATGCTTCATACTACCTTACTTACGTTGAGTTACAATCGAACACAGAAAGCCAAAATAAAGGCACGATGGCAGCATTGCTGGCCAAAGAATCATAAAGAGTGCTCAGTAAACCCTTTCTACCACCAACTATTATGGCGAGTCTTGTTCCTCGTCCCCCTTACTCGCAAGAGGAGATCCAGAGGCTTTATCCCAGGGATTTGGAGCTTCAATTGGTCCAGATTCTCCTCCGGCATGGCGAAAGATCTCCAGTATCAGCTCGCTTCCAGAATGCGCGTTCTCTCTGATCCGGGGCTTCCGAGTCTGTTGCTGATAGTGGTTAGGCCGGACTCGCTCCATATTGGCCTTATTGCAATGCTGCAAGGCGTCTGACCTCTGTTGCTATGGCCTCTCGTGATGGGTCTACTTGGGATTCATTGCAATGGCGAAGAAGATTAGAGCGCTTCGGTGACGACGATGGCCCTGTCATGGCAGCTGGTCCTAATGGTGAAGTTGATGGTGTCTGGCAAGTGCTTCTCAGGGGATCGTTGTAATACTTCACATTGGCTAATGGAAGCTATGAAGTCAATTTGGTGAGCTCACAGATAAAGGTCGAGAGACGACCCTTGCTTTGGGCCAACGTCTTCGACACCTTTACGTTGATCAGCTCAAGTATATGCCCGACCTTATCTCCTCATCAGACAGCATCTATCTCCGTTCCACCCCCTTGTCCCGTGCTCTAGAATCGGTTCAACAGGCCTTTTGGGGCATGTACCCCCTCACAGCAAGAACTGCCTCATTCCCGCCACCTACGATAGTCACGCGTACACCGGCAGATGAAACGCTGTTCCCCAACGATAGCAATTGTCGCCGCTTCAATCAGCTGAGTCGTGCGTTTGCGCAACGAACGGCAGAGAAATGGAACGACACCGACGACATGAAATACCTCAACAAGCTAATCTCAGCATGGATGCCTCGATCCTTTCCAAAAGTAGCGGTAGATTCTCATCCCAGGTTATCAGGCATCATGGACACGATTAATGCAAGTTTGGCGCACGGGCCTGACACCAGGCTTCCTCCGGAGTTCTACGATCCTACAGCTCGGAGGATTATTGACAGAGTCAGTGTGGAGGAATGGTTTTCTGGCTACAACGAAAACCAGGAATACCGGGCACTTGGAATTGGTGGACTCGTGGGGGATATTGTTGAGCGCATGGTCGCCAACATAGAGCGCTCGGGCCTGACTATGTATGAGATTGGGGGCGAGGACGGACGGCTGGGCCAGGGCAGAGGCGGTGAAACCAGCATCAGATTCGCCATGAGCGGATGCCATGACACAACGATTGCCGGGCTGCTGGCAAGCCTTGGAGCCTTTGGCGGAGAGCCATGGCCGCCATTCACGAGCAGCATCGCGGTGGAGCTCTTCAAAAAGAAAGACCAGTCCCAAATTTCTGGCGGCATAAGACCAAAATCAGCTACCGAGAAGCAGGCCGTGACAGAACCAACGCGTCCAGGATGGTTCGCATCATTACTCGGCCTCTCTTCTCACAAGAGTCCTCCTCCCCCCCCGAGCGAAGCTTCAGAAGGCATAGGCAGGCGACCAACCACAGAGCTTTCAGTCAGCGAAAAGGCAAAGCTCGACGGCTATTACGTCCGGATCCGCTACAACGACAAAGTGATGACCGTGCCAGGCTGCAAGAAAGCAGGCAACCACCTGGAGGGCGACGACAGCTTCTGCACCATGGCAGCATTCAAAGCGATAGCAGATGAGTTTACGCCTCGGAACTGGAAGCGGGAATGCGATGCGAACATGGAGACTGCCACCATCAAACCCGTAGGCAAGGAGGAATGGGCCGGCTTTTCCAGGACAGAGCCTTCGGGAGACGCAAGTGGGAGCCCGGGCCAGACTCTTTAGAATCTAGAAGTTCACGATGCCAGGAAAGTATCACGATACCATGAAAGTAGAAAGAGAAGAGCGTACATTTGCCTACAAAATCATACTTTATTGTGACTGCCTCAAAGAGGACTTTGAGAACTTCGTTCTCCGCCTCACTAGCCAGGACACCGGCATCCGCCCGCATGCTTTGCTGGTGAGGTCTTAATGACTTTTGAGGCGTCCGCCCACACCACACTCAGATCCTAAAGATCTGCTTTGTCTTGCGATTAAAAAGAAACATGGTTTCTTGTCACAATTATATACCGAACACAGCATATTAATACAACAACCCCAAAGGGCTATCTTCTTAGATAAAGCTTGACACTAAACACAAGACTTCGATTTGCTGATGCAAGATTCAGATAGCCAGAACTGACACTGGCAGTGCCAGCACGAGCGTCCCCCTCACTACTCGCCTCAAACTCCCCAGACGAGAACACAGCCAAACCCTCCTCCGCACCGTAGAGTCGTCCAGCGGACGCCCTACCCAGGTATCCCTGCCCCTCGATGCCCAAGACAGTTGAGACGGGAGGGTTCATCTCAACTTTCATGGCCTTCTCATTGTATGCCTCGGCGGGCCCCACAGCTCTCAGGCGGCGGATCTCAGGCTGGCGGAGATCGGCGTATTTTTCAGCCTCAAGATCGGTTGCCTGATCGGGGTTGGCGAGCTCGGTCAAGACTTCGTTGCGCCAGGTGAGGATCTGGATGGCGAGGCGGTTGGAGCGGATCTCTTCTGTCAGCTGCTCAATTCTGTCATCGTAGTTTACAGCCATGCCTTCGATGGCAGCGTTGGTGATGGCTCGTTGGCTGTTGAATTGCTGATCCATCTCTTCGAGGTGGCTGATCTGGAGATTTTGCATGACAATTTCTTCACGTTCGCGCCCGTAAGGAAGGTGCTCATAGGGAAGCTGGGTTACAAGTTCAGAAGAAGCGACAGATGAAGCGTCGGCCGTGTTGTTGTCATTGCTGGCAGGATCGATATTGGTTGGATGGACGGGGAGAGGTGCTTGTGCTGTGACAGTTGTTGTTGGCTCTTCGGCAGGATCAATATTAGTTGGACTGACGGGGAGAGGTGCTTCTGCTGTGGAAGGCTCTTCGGCAGTGGTCGTCTCAAGATATCGATTCACCACCATATCAATATCTTCTTGGGTGATTCCAATCAGAGTAGGACCCCGACGTGGACCGAACATCTTGTTATTGTTTGTAGAAAACTGTTGCTGATTTGTGGTAATAAGGTGGTGATGATGCAGAAGCGATATACTGAGGCAGCTGGCTGTGACTGACTTGCTCTAGTACAATGATGATGATGAGACTAAAGCGATGTGCTGAGGTAGCTGGTTGTTGCTGAGTTGCTCTACTAGGATGAGGATGATGATGGATGATGATGATGATGATGATGAGGATGAGACTAAAGCGGTGTACTTGGATAGTTTCTTGTTGCTGGTTGCGGTGGAAGTGTAAGCTTGGAGTGGCCTTATTTTCAAAGAGGACCGCAAGATCGAAGGTTAGGGCTAGGTCCGCATTCACTACAAACACAATAGCAATGTGAGCAACCCAAAATTCATTGAAGAGAACTTTTGAATCTATTCAGTGATATGGCTCCTGCCAAGACGGATCTGCGAGGAAAGGAGACTGCTGGAGCAAAATGGTGGACTTCTAGAGCAAGTCTCGCACATCAGATCAGCTGTGTTCAGTACTGGCTGTAATTGACTACCGTCCACCCAGTCAGCATTGCCACTGTCCGAAGAGTTTAGAGTCGAAATGCTTCTTCCTGCCGTTAAAAGCATCGACAACTAATGAAAAAGATAAGACAAACCGATTATATTGCAACGAGAAGCAGGATATAATGAGGCCTCGTGAGAAGGGGCAAACCTGACCACCTCAAATTTACGCCAGCTACACGATTGGGTAAGTCTCCACAATGAAAGGTTGAATAGGTTACTTACTTTTCAGCGTTTTCGCACGCATATAGCTTGGTTGCTTAGGAGAATTTGTGCCAATGCCATTCTCAGACTTGGTACCAGTCAGCCGTTGTGGCAATGATCTTGACGCAAAATGCCCTTGAAAATAACAATATCTTGGTCAATGTTCAGAATGCCGGCATCATAATGTCGCGGCCAGCTCAGAAATAGAAGCGGTAACCCGTTGAGATATCCGGTAAGCCATGTTGCGTCGCAGTCGCACATTTCTGAACGGCCGTTCATGTTTAAGGCATTTGAAACAAATGGTTGCTCCTTTTTCATATGCCACAGATAAAAGCAGGGCTCTTTGGAGGCTGTCAGGATGACCAGGAGGTCGGGATCCATTGGATGCCAAAGAAGCTGCCTGATACGATCCCGAAAACTAACCACTGCCAGAGGCTGCTGTGTCGTTAGGGCATCCCAGATCCATAAAGTCCATGGTCTGGATGAATCTTTCGATGCAACCAGCTGGCAAGTTGCATTTACGGCCATCTGATCAGCCCCGGCGGACCCTTGAATGTTGCGAGCTTGAAATGACGCAAAATGACGCGAGAAGATGTGATCGCCATCTTGTGACTCCTGCCATACATCATATGATGCTCCGTCGATTACAGCAGGGTGGTTGATGGTAGCCACTGAATGAAGAAGCTAGCTCAAGTCAGTCCGGCACCTCTTACAAGAAGCGGAGAGGAGCGGTGCGTAGCACATACTTTCTCATCCCCAAGCTGGCGTCGCAGGAAGAGATGCCCTGAACTATCGAACAAAGCGAGTACTGCTTTGCCACCACACAAGAGCCAGTCTACCTTGCTGATGCCCAGGCCGTCAAATCCTGGGAGTATTTGAAAAAGACGCATACTTTCGGCAGTTATATCCAGCTGTTTCAAGTGATGACCATTGGCTGTGAAGAATAGCACTCTTAAGCCAAAGGCAGCAGCATCCCAAACGCACAGAAGAGGATTACCTTCCGGGCACGACATGATACCTTGGGCGTCGTGGGTCAGCGGAGTGAAGGTACTGGACTTGATTGAGCCCATTTGCGTCATAGTGAAGACAACGACAAGGTCTTGCCCTTCACTTCTTGTAAGAATCGAGAGGCACTTACCGTTGGGACTTTGGCTAAGCCCACGGTTGTCCGGATATTTGATGTTCGCAACATCGTGTCGCTCGGGACGCGTCAGAGAAATGATGGAAGCTTGTATGCCTGCAATCTGGAGGATAATCGCATATTCATGATTGCAAGCGAAGTCGATGAATGAGGATTTGCCAAGTTGGGAGCCCAGGTCATAGTGGGCAAGGATCGTGCACGCCGGTTCAGAGGCAACACGCAGATCCAGGTCAATGCATAAGACGACAAGATAGTGCCCGTCCGAGACCATCAGCCATGCCCTAAGGAGATGCCCCTCTGGTTCTGCCGCGGTTGCGTCATCCTCGCCAGTCGAGTAAATCTCTGGTGCCCATCGAAGCATGTGGGCTTGGGCCAAAATCTTTTGCACCTGTCGTGAGTGCACCACAGCAACGTGGCAGAGAACAGATCCTTGGCCAGAAGGACATCTACTAATGTGGATTTGTGACGCAGACGCAATGGCCGCTATATATATGCCATTAGGAGAAGGTACAGCACGCGTTTTGGCTGCCGAAGTCCTGTTAGGAGACGATATCTATCAGGTCAGAGTAAAGTTGCTCACAGTTCCCAGCATCAGATCGTGCACTGTCATGCGAACTTGTGTCCGATACTGTTGACCTGTCTCGGTGCGTATGCATCTTTGTCATGGGACGCTCTATCTCGCAGCTCACGAGTAGAAGTTCATGCAGGGAGTTGGTGTCGTGAAGAGAGAGGTACAGGTGGTGTTAGGCATGCTACATCTACTTGCCCCAATGAATGGGCATGGTGCGACCACAAGGATATTCAGCAGGCCCCTCCATACATTGTCAGTACAGCAAGGGTCAACAGATTCATGATGCGAAAGGAAGGCAGTCAAGTAGCATCAAGCCATTGTAGTCAGCAGCTTTCTCGTGAGCGACTCGGAACTTGGGCGTTTGGATCGGGAGCACTGGCTGCACTCACTAATGAAAGGAGAGAAAAACCTGAGATGTTGTGGTTGTTGCCAAGACCAACCATATCTACCATAACTTGAAATATTCTTCTGATTGGTGCCCTAACTAGCCATCTTTACTACGTAGTGGAGCAGACAGTTTGAGCGCACTCGCGGCTTGATTGACCAACTGCACGCCAGAGTGGTGGATAATCTGAACTCCTCATTTTCTCTTCCTTCTACTGACATTTAATGTCTCCACGTCATATGGATACCAGACGCAGCAATCTGCCATTCGGCTGTCCAATATCATCAATTTCGCGCAAAGATCCTTTTCACCAATCCATGAACCAACCAAGAGCTTGCAAAATTGCCTGATCCAATGAGCAATAAAGACGTAATGCTTCTCATTGCCTCCACTCCCCTCATCGAATCCAAATATGTCCGGTCGATTCATACTGGCATATTGAATGGGCCAGGGTATGTTATACAGATTCTTATTGCTGCCCGAAGATGCGGCTTGGATCCTGGTATGATTGCTGGGACATCCCTGGCTATTTGTGGGCTATTGTATTGTACTCCAGCATTTCTCTGGGAGAGGGTGTGAAATGGCGGCTCATAGGATTTAAGAAACGACGGCTTCAGCATCAGCAAGGTCCTAGTAGCCATCAACCGGTCAGTACTTTGTCGACATAAGATACATAGTCATGGGACTCAGACGGTGAGCAGAGAACTCTCCATTAAACGACACACATTTCATTGTGACACATTTCCGACGATGAAGGTATAGCGCTATATACTATCGCCAAAACTGACCTCACCAAATGCCCGTTCCGGATTCAGACCTGAGCGCTTGCTGTTTTAACCTGAGTCATGAGTAAGCCAGCCTGAGCTGTGGCAATGCCTGAGTGTTACAGCACGTGAACACGCCAAGCACAGACAGGCACTACGGAGCTGCCTGGCGCTTTGCGAAGTAACTATGACGGACTTGGACAGGCGTGGACCCTGAACTACACACAAGGTCACACCTGGACAACGTAATGATCAGAGGTGATCAGGGTGATCAACTCTGAGCACGAATCTCCTAGTCTATATAAGCACGCTCACTTCCCAGATAGTTTCATAGTCTTCGTAGTCAACTCATGTTATCAGCTCATACCTAGCTTGAAGACATTCAGAAGTATCTTTGATTATACCCGCTGTTCTACCCAACCAACCCACTTGGACCCAACTTGTAGTTGAGACTCGTCTTGACAAGTTGAGCCCTAACACTGAGCCGTGTCTGACCGTCTCCTTAGGTCCGGAGGTCCTAGATTTCGGCCCCTTGCTAGGCGGGAGGGCCTGTATCTGGGCAAAAATTGCTTATTTGAGCGTTTTTTGGCAGTTCTATCTTCATAAAAGGCATGCACGGCTAATGAGGGAGTGTTGGAATTGGCTGTATACGCCGTACGTGTACAGCTAAATCCTTGGCATCACGTGACCGCACTCTGCGCAGTATTAGTATTAGCCTCTCCTCCTTCTAGAGATAGATTCTGCAAAGTAGATAGAATCTATTTATTCACTTCATCACTTTGGTCCGCATTTTTAAGCTTACTGCACTTTGCAGCCAATTGATTGAGCTTGGCGGTGCTTTCACATTAGATAGATGATATATTAATTAAAATGAATTTCTAATGCATTTCTATTATTATTGTAAATAAGATAAAGTGCGTAGTAAATAGTCTTGGCCCACAGGATGGGTGTCCGGCATTTCATGAGATTTTTCGCCGACAAAATGGTGGTCCAAGCGTCACCCACATGGAGGTTTTGAAGAATCCACACCGACCTACATACCCGGAGGTGTCTGGGGGGCTGTAGATGTGTGTGGCAGACGTCGGCGCCAGAGAAGTCAAAGGCTGTAAAGGGAATGACTGGGAAGTAATTTCTATAGGTCCGACAGAGCGCTTAATCTACGGGTAGTGGAGGTCTGTAATGAATGGTGATGTCGTCTCGTATACAAGACGTCGGAAGTGGCTGCATAGATGGCGCGAGCTTCGCTAGCTTTTCTAACAAAGGTATTAGGAGAAGCAATGATCTTTGGCTGTAAGGAGGTCACCTTATGGAGATCAGAAACCTGCTCTCTATATTGTACAAATAGTAGTTTCCAGATGCTGTAAGATCATGCTATCCATCGCTATTGTAAATAAGAATTCAATGCTCTAAGATCAATGCCAAAGTAGGAAAATTGATCAAAGATCGAAGATCTCTCCAGCTCCTATCCAAACCTAAAGCCAAATTAGCCCACAGTAAGCATGCCCAAGTGCAGGATGGTGGCCGTACATCTAAAATCGATCAACAGTGTATGTAGTTCAAGATGCTGACGATGTGCTCAGAAGACGTGTTGGTTTGCGGTGTTCTGTACTGCCAAGCCCTGATAGTCTTGACATACCACCCACCAATAACTCTCGGTTTACTGTAGACTAGTTAATAGACAACTAAGACAGACAACAGAGTTGCTTCAGATCAACAAGACGCTTTGATAGGTTAGGGTCATCCTTAATCCTTGTGATTGCCTGCGGGTAGCAGAGAGTAGAGTCGACTTGGGCCAAACTATTCCATATTCGGCGGTGCTCACATGCATGTCTTAGCAGACACAGTTCCGATTGAGATTGAGCGCAAAACCAAACTTGATTGATTGATTGGTTGATTGATTGATTGATTAATAATTGACTTAAGCCACCACTCCTCCGCCCCCCACTAACAAATTTTTTGTATAATTCCAACCACCAAATGTCACGATCGGCCCCTAGCGGGTGCCGGCTTAGAAGCAAAATGGAAGCTGGCTGGATAATAAAAATGACATTCCCAGAGGAAATTGATCGGCGGTACGAAGTCAGTTACACATGAATAAACCCCCTTCAGAACATCTCTAAATCTGCAGCCATAGAGTTTTCGGTAGTTGCTTTTCAGCGAGGGTGGGGAAGGCCTAGCGGACTTTTCAAGCATTCCATTCTGGAGTACTGTGCATTGCGAAAGTGTTGCAATTCCTTGGCGCTACTCTCGAATTGCTGGCCCCGCGGGGCAGAATTGCAGTGAGGGCAGAGGATGGCCATTTACCACCTAATTATCGTAGTAGAATGCCTAAAATCGCCCGGATAGTAAAATAGACTCTCTTGTGACCTTACTGCCAAAATTTTGAGATAGAAATTTATGGTGTTGAATTGTGAGAAGCGTTCAAACGTAGGGAGAACTTTATAGCGCTTTTATAACGCAAATAGAAAGGAGGATATAAAGAGGATAGTAGGGAGTAGGATAGTAGAAAGGAGGATATAAGGAGGATAGTAAGGAGGAGGATCTCAAGGAGGAGGAGGATCTCAAGGTGGAGGCTTGACTTGCTAGTTCTTAAACCTTTGTATAGTACAGGGTGTTTATATCAAATAGGCCTTGCATTACTTCTAGAGCAACGACTTTCTTATATAGTCAAATAACCCTAGATGAGTTCTCTAATAGTTGTGTTACAGATAAGAGAGTTTTGTATCGTCTTTTAGGATAACAAGTGAGTATTAAGCTTTCGTTTACTATAATAGCTTAAAACTAGAACAAGTTAATAGTCTATAGATTACTAAACCTAGCACAGGAATTAATATCCTCTTACTTAAAGTCCGCAGAATTCTATTTAGTTCACTGCTGGCTTTGATAAACGTAATCCACTCATTAAAAACTCAACACTAAAGGCCAGCAGTTGAGATAAGGCAAGATATAAGCGCCAGCAAGGTCTATGAGTAATTTCAAGCAATTTCTACGCGTTTTTCGTACGTGGGGAGCTATTCCTATATCTCACCACAATTCTGCCCCGCGGCGCCAGCAATTCGAGGGTAGCGCCAAGAAATTGCAACACTTTCGCAATGCACAGTATTGTGCATTGCGAAACTCTTGCAATATTTGGAGGTTGTGCGGAGTTGCTGGCGCCGCGTTGTCAAACAGAAACAGCTCTTAAGGCTCACTTATATGAAAATGATGCTAAGCTTCTTCTGATTCTAATGATATAAGTTTTAAATCTCTAAGGTTCTTTCTAAGACAGTAGGATTTACTATGTAGAAAGTCAACTTTATCAATTGAGAGTTGTGTTACTATTTGTCTATATCATTAAATCAGAAGAAGCTTAGTATCGTTTTGACATATTATCTATATAATACAAATCCATGGTTGACCCTTAAAGAGCTGTTTCTGTTTGACAACGTAGCGGCAGCAATTCTCTATATAACGCCAAGGATTTGCAAGAGTTTCGCAATGAACAATATTTAATCAATTTTGAGATCCAACCACGTATACTCTATCAGCTACGACTACCAATATTTCGTAAATTTTCCTCTTAAGTCAACCGAGCACTCCCACCATGTCTACGACCGGAATTAACCCCTCAAGAACCAAGATTCGCTACACCACTGGCAATCCCTACGAACAGCGCTACGGCTACGATCGCGCCATCAGAAAGGGATCCTTCATCTTCGTCTCCGGTACGACCGCAATCGACAAAACCACTGGAGTGCTGCAAGCACCAGGTAATGCCTACGATCAAGCAGGTTTTGCGATGAGGGAATGCATCTCCGCTGTCGAAGCCCTGGATGGTAAAAAGGAGGACATTTGCCGGATTAGGATCTTTGTTGCCGTGAGTATCAGCAGAGCAATGCTCAAGGATACTTAAAGGTGGCTAATAGGGCGGTGCGTGCCAGAAACACGACAATACAGAAGCTATCGGAAAGCAATTTAGGGAGAATTTCGTCACAAGCTTGAAGGACGCTGATGTTGGGATCGCGGCTACCATGATTGTGGTTGGTGAAGGAGGTTTTGTGGATCCAGAGATGCTGGTAGAGGTTGAGGTGGACGCCATCGTGTTGTAATACATCTGTCATATTCCTATAGCAAGCGGAGATAAATGCTGCCAAATTTGACGCCCACAAACCGACGTAGATAAAATCTATAATATCATCAACCAATAACTCCTTATGTTCCCCAGAGCCTATCTTTCTGTTAGAGATCCCATCACCATGTTGATAGAGAACCCAAACTCCGACTGATCCCAGAACATTAAAAAAAAAAGCTGATACCCGAACCTTCACAACACCTGTCCTGCGATTCCTGGCTAGCGTGATTTGAAGTTCGATTGTCCTTCATTTTCCTGACGTGCAGCCCGAGGAATTTCTTGGTCGGCCCAGAGGACAGAACCATGAAATGCGGCATAGTCGTCCTCGGGAATGTACTGTAAATGCAGGGAAACAGATTCCACATGGACAGCGCTTGCGATCCCGTAGTCCCGCGCCATCAGCTGGCCCCGGCCCAGTGATGCCGGGCTTGCAAAGTTGGGACTTTGCTCTAGAGGCTAGTTCATCTTACCTATCGGTCCCGATGAACGAGGGGTCGGCGGACCCTGTCGGCGTTCAGCTCCTTCAGACACAAACTCAAGATTGCTCAATGCCTGGCTCTAATACGATGCCGGAGAACCATACAGAAGAGCTATGCCACGTCCACACGACCAATTAGCCCGTCAGCTCGACCTTCGTCCCCAGTGTCTACCTGGCGCCTGTGTCACAGACTTGGTTCGAGAATGGCCATTTCTTCTTGGACAGCTGGGCAGACGGAGCTGGTTTTCAAGCGGCCATCGGTCATGGCCAGAAGAGTCTGACCGCTCAGCGTGGAGCAGATCTTGGCGGGTTTCCGAAAGAAGAACTAACGAGCCAGATGCCTGGGTTTGGGAGAGCTGAGCTGACGCGGGAAAGCGTCTAGTTGGATGCAGGAGAATCATTAGAAGAGGCTTAGGGTAGAGGGAGATTTAGGAGGTGCGTAAGAGTGGATGAGTGCTGATGTGGCTGGGTAAAGATCATAGCCGCACTTTATCCACCACTCTGTCATAAAATGACGGTATTTATCATTGGCTTAAATATCCGCCACAGACGCGAGGTACGCTGCAGCGCAACTTTAACAGGATTCAGGTCGAGATGAAGCCTTTTCATTGGTAGATAGTCACGTGAAATACCTTGGCTGCGGATATTTGAGCCAATGATAAATACCGTCATTTTATGACAGAGCGGTGGATAGCGCTGATGAAGTATGCAATCAGCGTCTACCCTTTTACTGCCAACGCATTCGGAGACTGTCCTCACTGGCAGCCTCACATGGCAACGCAGCCCTTTGTTTACAATGTCATTCTGCCAGTTCTGCTTCTTAATGACGAGGACTTGTGCCTTTGACACTTCTGATTCAGAAGTCCGTTTGTTTCGTGAGCTACTTCGTTTGAGGTGGCTGGTTCCTTGACTCACGAAGTGCCTACAAACGGGCAAACACTGTGATTTGGAACCATTTCCTCGTCTATAAGTACCTGGCTTCTGACCTTGCACATCTCAATTTTCAACATCATCAACATCAACATCATCACTCATCTTCCTTAATCTACAAATCGAATCAACACAGACGAATCTTCCCACCTCAACAACTCATCACAATCCCAGAACTATTGATAAATATATCAGTAAGCAACAATGACGGAGATCCTCCAACCATACAGCGTGTCGGAGTTCAACAAGATCCCAGACCTCCACGAAGGAACGACAGCTTTTCATGCCAAAGATGGTATGAAGTTTGTGAACGAAGTCTTTGGGCCTCTTGTACTGAAGCACGGCCTCGAGGCTCAACTCGGCATCACTATTCTGCATCGTCACTTCGACTTAAAGGATCCTGAAAAGCTTGTTGAATTCAACAATATCTCGCTACCGTGGAAGAATCAAGACAAAGATGATTCTCATTCCGGCGGCAAGATTCTACCCAATGCCTGGCTCCTCAACAACGGCAAGTTGATGCCATATGAGTTCTTCTTCTCTCCCTTCAACCAAGAAAAGTCAGTCGACCTTACCCAAGACAAAGTCCGCGCCTTCCTAGGCGAATTCGTCCAAGCAGCTAAGTATTCGAGCTTGGACGGGATTGTTGCTTTGAAAATGTTCCCTGGTCCTGGCTTTAGAGGAGGCTTGGAGTTTTCCGAAGGCAGAGCAAACATCGTTCTCAAACCGGGCCAGGTAAGTCATCAATCTATATTCGAAGCGTCTTTGTTCTTGTTGCCACTACCTTCGCTGAAACTAACATACCGTTGCAGTACAAACTCGAGAATTCCCAAGCCGCTGAAGTCACTTGGTATTTCGAGCGAGGGTGGAGGGAGCAGAAGGATTATTGCCACTGCACTAAATACTTCAAGGATCATTTCCACACGGTAGAACAGTGCTATCCAGGAGAAGAGGCAGGCCGGCCGGCTAGTCTAAAGTGACGAATCCAGCTCCGGGCATTGAGCTTGGATGGTGGAGCGTGGAGGACATTTGCAGGGCCTATCACCTTAGCTTGTGAGGAAAGCTGCTTGGGCCTGCTGGATTTCTCCCTCATCTAGGATGTTTTGTCATATCATAGATCTCTGGTACCTACCGATCATTTCGAGGGTTAGCCTTGCTAAACACTTTGCTGTAGTTGCAGCCAATGCAGATGAATTGCTTCCCTCTTCTGCTTCATGGCATGTAAATGAATCGTTCTCCGCGTTGAACCTGAAATGCCATCAGAGCCAGGTTGAAGCAATCGGACTAGTCCTTGGGATCCTATGTTACGCCTCTTTGTGACTTCGTAGAATCCATGTCTCACAAGATAACTTGTGTATAAGATCATTGGGCATGGCAGCTCACCATTTGACCGAAGATGCGTTACGTCAGCAAGGGCCCCAACGAGGTGCCAAGAGATGACCTAACATGTTGTATGAAACAGGAGCGGAAGTCATGGTTGTAATTATCAAGCTGCTTCCAAAGCTCATCAGGGGTGGAGGTATTGGAGTTGAGTTCAAACATCAGCAGCACTCTTCCAAATCCGGTAAACCGACCAGGGGGTGGCCATAAACTAGCAAAATGGCCACTCCCCGGTCGAGTTCAAGGCGCGATGCTGATCAAAGTCCCCCTTAGCGTGGACCGCGACACCACTCATCGCTTCTCTTAATACGAATTCAGGATCTCAGACAACTCCGTGATAATGGATAAAGCAACCTTCTGTTACCTTGTTTTCTTCCCACTTTTGCTCCTTCTCATTTCATGACTTGTTAGTAAGTTAGCAGCGTATGGGGAGCTGAGTTGTTATGATCTATATCAACCCATCTTCAAGTGTGCGCTCTCATAACTCAGATGAAATGCACCACCTTGTGTAGTCACAGTCATTTACCAGTAGAGCCCCTCAAGTCCAGCCATGGGTGATGACTTTGCCACACCAAGTGCTCTAAGCAGGTCCATCAGATCATGCGGAACAATACACAAAACATAATTGGGAATATTACGGGCTCGATAGGAACCCCAACAACATGTCTCTGCAGCATACAGCAGATAAAGTACTGAAGCATTGTTGGCGATCTTGCGAATGAGCACATCAAGGAATTTGGCCACTGTCAAATAGTTCCAAAGAAAGAGGCATCTTCATCCCTCACGTCACTACAGAGCTGCCAGCAGCAAAATGTGGTAATACCTTCCTGTGGATGGAATTTTCAGGATGTATTGTAACCTGTTCCTGTTTAAGCAATGCATGCCCTCCAAGAAAACACTTCAAGAAGAACACTTGCCCAACTGCCAAGGCGTAGCTCTTGCTATATATGTCTTTATTCTACCGGTACAAATGTCCTCGGACATATAGCTCAGTGGTATTACAACTGAGTGAGCAAAACCAAGGCGTCAGCTAGTTTTCATAGCGGATATATTCTCTCCTTCCAGTATCGAACCTCTCCTACGGCAAAGTTCGAGAGTAGAGATATTGATGTGAACTTTTTGCCTCTTTTTTGGCCCCTTTTTTGCAAATTAGTTTGTGTGCGGGTTATATAGACTGTTTCTTGTGCAGTTCGAAAAGGTTAAGTGAAATAGATAGCTCTGAAATGCTTTTATGCTTGTCATGTTGAAATGTATTGTTTATTTTTGTCATGAAATGCCCAACTTCATTTGCCCCTCTGAGTGTTCAGCCCGCTATGTTGCAAGAGTCGCTCTAAACAATAAACAATGAGCCTTCTCCGCTTACTTACACTAAACTAGATCTCGCCAACCCCGATATGCCTCCTGTTCCCAAGCTTTATCTCTTACACCTCGTTCGAAAAGCTCGAAGCTAATCTGCTATTCATGAATGGCACCACTAAGACCTCATTTGGTCATTTGTTCGAGACATTAGCGAATATGTCCATGGTATGATCAGATGCGACCTGTCCACCTTGGTAACAGAGTACTAGGGAAAATATTGTGGAAGTCGAATTGAAACAGTCAAGGCCCTCAGCTATCACCTATCCCAATGACCAGAAAATTGTATTGGGTACTTGAGCCATTACGGAGAGATGCAAGTAGGAACTGCTGCTGCACTCGTGCTAAAACCCAGAGTAAGGAGCCTGCGTAAGGGGATGAGGTAGCGCATATACCTACCAGTTATGCTGGCTGATTGTGATTTTCAAGGATCGCCGAGGTTGAGCATTGTAGTTCAATATGCAGGGCTCAGTTTTTGGCAACCCAGAAACACTTCCTGAGATGCGCAATACCGCAAATATCTGAACACTTTGCAGTCTCTCACGTGTTTGTGAGCTTTAAGGAATCTGCATTGTACCCACCACCTCAACGATTTTGTAATCTCTTTGTGTTGCACGTTTCAGACCAATTCTTTCACCCGTCAATCTTGTAGTAGAAGATTTGTAGCTCTTGAAGTTCACAGACCGATAATTCTCGTCCAAAGACAGCAAGCAAGATGCCGCCAAAGAAGCTGAAACAAAGCTCGGTTGAGCCCCGAGTTAGTGATGAGCTTGTTCCCTCTATTCAACAGACGTCAGAGGCACAAAGATCTTCCACAGAGTTGCAAGATGCCGCTGATAGTCTCAATGATGGTCCACGAAGCCTGCAAGGTATGTCTACTGAATTTCCGTAGGTAAAGCTTGACCATGCCAGCGCTTCTAGCTCTGGAATGGCTTCACTGATGCTTCTACGTGTGAGCGTATGAGCGTGTGAGCGGGAGCTAACAGGACGTCAGGAGAAGCAAGCGCGTCAGCCTCTGCTGATCCCCAAACACCACCAAGACCTATCATTAGTGACGATGCTGGAAGTCCGTTTCGTACATTTCGACAGGAGCTAGGACTCTCGACAGTCGAAGTGCCTGCTCTCCGCCCACGAAGTGACAGCAGCGACCCGTTCGTTATTCGACTTCGGCCCAGTGTCGTTCGCGATGAAGCTTCTCTACAAGCTGCTATCAACGAGATAATTTACAATGAAGATCGCGTACAAACCTTCATGAGACTTTCTCTCTCACCAGCCGAGGCTACAGCTGTCCGCGATCGTCAGGGGGCACAGGTCTTGTCTCAGCTCAACGATGAGTCTTTGACATTGAGGGACGCACTGTGGTATCTCGAGTATGCCGGCTGGGACGTAGAGCTAGCAATCTTGCACCACATGCACGATATCATTGACCGGGCTGAGGCACCTGGTCCTAATTCAGTTAGCTCACACTCCCCAACAGTCAGACTTCCTCCATGATAACCTTTGTCAGGTTCAGATCCAGAGCGAGTTTCCTGTAGAGAATCCGTATCTTGACAGAGCGCCAGTGAGAGGTGGAGACGACTTCGACCAAGCCAAACTGAAGCTCCACTACATGCAGTACCATGTTGCAAGAACTATGACATATCCGGAATGGAAGAATTTTGATCGCAACGATGTGGATCACGTTAGAGCTCTCAACAGATGGCGCTGGAAGACGATCATGTAAGCTTACCCCTCACACGAATTTGTGCATCGAAACTAACCTTTTAATTGCAGGGCCCAGGTCGGATTGAAAGAGGAGAAGATAAAGGGCACGAGATACAACCGACTCGAGTTGCTATGGCTTCGTAACTACCTGCTCGCACACCCAAAGTGTACGAGCCGTGAGCTCACTGACAACTGGAATGCAAATTTTGCTGGGGCAATGCTGCCTGGTGAGACCAAACCACGTCCGAAGCGCTCGCTTGCGGCTATTACCTGCCTGCGCCTCCGTCAACCAGGTGCCACCAAGAAATCGAAGAAGAAAAGAACGGCGGATGATGCAGGACTTGGGGCCCCGGACGAAAGTGCTGATGATACTGGCATGGCACAAGATGCGAATGTGGTGCAAGAAGAGCAGGACAGTGCCATGATGCTTGCATGACTCAAGATGAAGATGCGGTGAAAGAGGAGCAGAACGGCGCACAGACGGAAGGCAAGATTGACAAGTGAAAGTTGTTCAGTCTCAGAAGCCAACGGTACAGGGGAGTGATCAAAGTGAGCTGCATTGGCTGTATTCAGAGAGACGATGTACTCTACACGTTATGATTACTGCTGATGAAATTTTCATGCAACCTGGCAGTTAATGGTTGACTACTAGTAACAGCTACTAGCGTGCCAAGACAAAACTCCTATTACTACTACTACTACTAGTAAGTAGTACTTCAAAATGTATATTGAAGCCTGACCTCACCTCATCTCACTTTCCACCGTTCTCTTCACAAGACCAGCCAGGAATAAACCTGAGCAGTATTACTGTAGCACCGTTCTCATTCAATGCATGTCCCTTCCATCATCTGAGTCCTTTGTTTGTCATTCTTCATGTCTTCACTGCTAGATGCGGCTATGCTTCGATATATTGCCAGCAGCAAGACTGTCATTGCTCGCTTGCAGAAGTGCCAGCTAAGAGGCCTCCCCTCCCAGCCCAGAGAACATAACACCACACGACAAAAGTCTTTCTCAACAGCTCCATCCACACGAGCTTTACAAGTTGCAGGCTTTCGTCATCAGAAGGGGCGGTAGTTGCACCCGCTCGTCCTTCTCAGCCATGGATGACTGCCTTTAGCTTCTTCACAGCTAGCCAGAAGATGCGATCCAACTACAAAGGTGGCGGTTATTAAGCTGCATTCAAAGAAGATCGGTAGCCAAACCTTTGTGTCAGAAGGTTGCTTGATCTGGATGTGGCTGGAATATATATAAGCCTTCTCTTTTCCCAATTCTCGTTGACCTTTTATGCTCTGCCATCTAGCATGAGGCTGGCCAGTGGCCACGATCCAGAGTAGAAAAGTTGAACGCATTATAGATATCTCGATCGATCGAGCACAACATCGACGGAAGACGAAACTAGCCGTTACCCAAACAGGCCGTAAGCTGAGTTCTGGCTTCGTTAGACAGCTGCTTTCATATACGTATATAGAAGACGACTTCCAGATCGCATCGTTCTCGTGGTGACCGGTCTAAGGGCCTAACACTCGATAAGGGCGGTCAGGTACGGCATGATGGCGGTACCGCAAGGCAGGTATTGCGATGCCGAAACTATGCGGTGTCCAAGAGAAGTGTTCGGGGCAGGCCCAGCTTTCACTCATTTTTACCGCACACTTTGACACTGTCACCCAACTTTTGATGCACATTTTCAACATTCATTGCCACCATTGCGCTTTCAAACCCATCTTCATTCATCAGAAAACCGCTTGTCTTGCATAGCACAGACTGCCCCCATCTGTACTTGACTGCTGCAAAAACCTTTCGTGTTTGTCCTCAAGTCATCAGAAAATTTTGTGCTCCCTCAGTCAAGGCAAATCAAGGTCAGAGCCAAGATGCCCAGGGAACTTCAAGCGATTGAGACTTCATGCTGATCACTTTCACAGTGGATGTCGAGCATTTCATCAAGCAGCGATGGAAGCCCTGAAGGTTCTAGCGTAGGCCAAACTATACCAGCTTCTTCAACTGCACCGGCGGCTGGATTGGCAATTACCACCACCACCACCACAACAACGCTGACTGCAGCAGATGTGGAGGGTCAGTAGTTAACTTTGAAGAGATTCCGCTTGCTGACGTTGATCCTAGCTGCCAATACTCTTCTCCAAATGGCCAATTCTAGCAATCAACCTCCAGTCGGCGGTAGTGGCAGCATTGTTACCACCACTCAGCAAGATCCACCAGCTGAACAAGAGCCCGAGTCGGAGCTATCATCAGCACCAGAATCGCCAGCAGATAGTCGTCCAGAAAGTGACCCGGGGAGCGAGCCAGGGAACCCAGATGAACCAGCTCAGGCGGATACGACAAGATGGAACGCCATCATTCCACATGCCTCGAGAAATGTTCCTGTAGGCAACATCATTGCTCGTACACCAGGAAGAACAAGACAATCGATCAGTACTCCAGCTGCTAATCCAAGGTCCGTCAACCTTAGGCAGCAAGCCTCTCGCGTTTGGGGTATGCGACAGCTTCTTGGCGAGCCTGTCGGAATTACTGACGGCGATCTTCATCATGCTCTTGTTGCATCGGGATGGGACTTGGGCACGGCGCTCCGAAGGATGAACGATGTCCTCAACCAAGCTAGACGCCGTCACCGCACGAATGCACCAGGTCGCAGTCCAGCAGAGCAACAACGAGACCGTCTTCTCGGGGCAGACTCTCTTCACCACAATCGGCGACTTGGCATCGACTTCTTGTACACTCGCTTGGTCCAAGTCGTGCGTGCGGATCAAGTTGACATGCTCACCACCCTGGCCCTGGGGCAACTTCTTGCCGACCATCGCTTTGACGTGGATGAAGCCGTGCATGCGTTTCTTGAGCGCATACAAAGTGAGGAAGAGACAGAGCATCACCAGAGACTGGAACGACGCCTTCGAATGATCAACCCCAATCAGATGCATCTTGACCAACGCATTGCTCGGTTCATGGAGATAGCTGGCAGCGACGACTGGTATGCAGTTAGAGCCCTCTTAGCTACACATGGCTATGACATGCTGCGGGCGATGGATCACTGGATGCGTAACGGACTGACTTCAGCTCCTATCCCGCCCAGCGAGCTGACCCGATCGACGTTTCGAACACCCCGCCGCCCTCATACTGATACTGAAGATCTTTGGCCCCACCCACGCCCTCTCGCTGGCCGTGTGGACAACATTGACGAGGATGACCTTGCTGATGCCGCTATCGACTATGACGACACATCGAATCCAGAACGGAATGGCTGGATGGTCCGTTACCCACGATCAGAGGCAAGAGTCGGTGTAAACATACCCACGAGGCGGCGGTGCGATTATGTTCGAAGGGGGGAGTTTACGACTGCCGAAGTGACCAGAGCCGAAACAGTGCGGGGAAGCGGTATTCGCTATCCATTCGACTACAACGAATCCAATCATGTCAGACACCTCAATGACACGGCTAGTCAATGGTTTCGGAGGACGACGGGTGAAACATCCAAGAAGAGAGGGATGTTCTACCAGGACGAGGAAAATGATTGGATCTGGTGGTGGCACAACGAAAGACTCTGGGAGCTGATTGAAAAACATCCTGAGCTGTTGGATGCTACCAGCTTGGAAGATTGGGAGCGTCTGGGGATCAAATGGCCCATCAAAATCGACAAAAAACAGATGACTATTGACTTCAATGACCGTTGGGCTGGAACGACGAATGCTGACGGCGAAGAACGTTCTGCGCGAGAAATGAGGAGTCTCGATGCCCAGCGGAGGAGGATAATCGCCATCTGCGAGGATTTTGGGTTGCCGTATTCTCCTGCACACCCCCCCGGACCAACGAAGAAACCGCCGCCGCCGCCGCCACAGTATTCTCCTTCCGGCAGTTCCGATGAGGCTGGTGATGACGGCAATGATAACGACGGTGACGATCAGCCACCACGCAAGAAGAGGAAGCCGGCGGCAGAGAAGCCCGGCAAGAAAGACAAGAAGGGCAAGAAGAAGGCCGCAGACGTCAATGACCAAGAAGAATACGAATCTCCCGGTGACAACGATGATGGAGGTGACTCGTCGGGCGCCGATCAGCCAATCAAGACCACTCAAAAAGGCATGAAAAGGGGTGGCACCTCAATGAAGCGCAAGAGAGGAGATCATGAAGAAGGAGAATATGGAGACAGTGACTCCGATGAACCCACCCGGGGTGCTTCGGGTGGCAAGAAGGCTGGTAGGCCTCGTCGATCACGGCGCAGTCGGGGCAGAAAGTGAGCATCTGTCAACCAAGGCGTAGTGCAGGCGGGACAGGACAATGGAGGCGGAGTCCAAGTGAGACATTTTTGTCATCCTTGTCTTTTACTCAATCCAGTTCGCACCATGTCCAAGGGCCCTCTTTTCCGCCCAAAAAAGTGGTGGAGTCATTCATCCATCCCCTGTTGTCGCTGCGCATAGATCATAGATGACCATAGACGATAGAGGAGTCTTCATGGAAAGAGTTGGTTGCATAGTAATTTATCCAACCAAATCAAAGTAACGAAATTGTCGTGATCGTTGAGTTAGGTACTAGGTATCAGAAATGGTCTCCACGACATCGTGTCTCTGGTTAAATTAGATTCACTTGGGAGATGACTCCCTCTTGCTCTCAAGACACCTGCTCACCTTTTACCCCTGCAAGAATGGAACCATCGTCTACCCAGCGAATCACCCCTCATTGATGCACTACAATGCAATGCATCTTCCAGCCCTGTGATGATGGTTGTGGAGGACGATCATGATCACGTGACATACTATAATGTCTTGGCATATTAGTTAGTGCCAAGACCAAACCCCTACTTATAGTACGTAGTGTAGTATTCAATCACAATTTCTTTCTCATGTATATCAGGCATGCATGCATACATGTACGCTTCACAGCGGCCCGCTGATAAACTAGCAGATTACCTAGTAGAGGATCAGTGAATTGAACGGATACCAGGGGTGGAAATCCTGATGCAATGAAGCTGTCCGGCAGTGAAGCAGTTTCTTACGTCCCGCGTCCAAGCATGCCTTTGTCATGGGTTGGTCTTGTTCGGCAGACAGCTTGCTAGTCATGTAGGTAGGTAAGGGTGGATGGATGGAGGGAATCGTGACAGTCGTGAAGCATGATGCTTCTATCTTGAACAACATCTCCTGTATTTACGGGGAGGGGGTTCTTTGTATGCATGTCGTCTTCAAGAGTATGGGAAGAAAGACGCGAACGTGCTTTGAAGAGGTGAGAGAACATCATGGAACATATGTGTGTGATGGAGTCAGCTATGTTTGCTGATCTGGTTTCATCTGGATTTTGCAGCGGCAGCTATGAGACGTGAGATGTGCTTGCTGGCTACGGATTTGTGCTTTTGAAAATGGTTGTCGCGGTGGGTAGATAAGCTTGCTTTGTGTCTTTCGAAGCTTCGGTAGAGCAGGCGCCCCTATTCAGAGATGTGGGTTTGGTACTGGTTTGGTATAGAAAGCCGTCAGTGTTTAGCAAGATAAAGGGCGTGGTTGGTGAACTGCGGGGAATGAGCTTGTTTGTCATTGCTGAAAGGGGGGCTGTATATATAAAGCTCGCCATAGTGCTCAGGAATGAGAGCAGCTTCCAGCGTGCTCTCTCTCCCTGGCTCTAACGCAACGGTGGGACATGGAAAACGCTGCCTGCTTCCATACAGGATGGAGAAAGAATGTGGTGGAAGGAAAGCATGCTCAGGAAGCAGAACCCAGACCTGCTTTGGCCTCCTCCATATTTAGTATGGTGGAGCAGAGGTGCTGTTCCTCTGCAGTTTCTATGTCCGATACTGGAATGTCATTGATGCTTCTACCCACCTGCTGGCCTCCTCGTCTGTTCCATCAACAAGGAGAGCATAGAGTCCTCCGTCTCCCGCACGCTTCACAGCCCACCTTGAGTGCTGTGGAACACAAACCCAACTGGCATGCTTGGCGCAAATGCCAGCAAGCTGTTCACAGCTTAGAGAACAGAAGTGTTCCGTCAGACACGCTTGCGCCCTATATTTTGTGGCCGCACAACCAGGCACTCAAACAAAATACTCCACCTGCGGTTCTCTTGATCTCAATTATACCACAACATTCTTCATCGACAAGGCATGCAATGCTTCCCTTCGCTGCCTGAGGCGATAGATAAGTTTATGACAGCCTCTTGACCGCATTCCCTCTCTATTAATTTTATTGACAGAAGCCTTTTTGTTCGGAGCACGACACAATCGAGGTATGCAATAGCCTCTTCTGGAACCAAATTGAAGGAGCAATCACAGCATATCACAATTTGCCCCTGCTTTGCTCTTTGTTTATTCTTGCACAAGTCCTATCGATGCTGATGCAGTGGGACATAAGATGTCGGACCCGATCCCATCAAAGAAGAGAAAGGCTTCTGGGTCCCTTAGTCCCGATCGATCGGAAGGGCCTAACAGTGTATTCCCTTTAGCAACCAGCACGCCTGCAACTGCAGCGAATACTGGACCAGCTCAGAACTACCCAGGTAAGGTTTTCCCGTACAAAGGAGTGTCTTTGTGAGTTGATGCAGTTTTCAGATACCACCGCCGCCTCTAGTGGAAGCAGACCTGAAGTCAGTACTTATACCACTGACGAAATCCAAGGTAAACATGCTCCTTGAAGACCAGGCTTTGAAGATTGAACTAATACTTGCTCTCAGTTGCTGGGATTCTTGCTGGCATGGGCTCAACAGTGCTACTCGTAGAATTAGGGGGAAATGACCCTTCTGGTGGAGATGACAAAAATGAGAACAGTGGTGGTGATGAAGATGGCTCTGATGCAGTTTCCGGGTCTGAATCAGATACTTCAAGCACATCAGGCGGATCTTTTTGGTCATACCCAGAGACTGACGGCACAAATTGGAATCCGCTGATCCCTCGTTCATCTTGGGCGATACCTGTAGGTAATACCCCATACGCTGGTAGCCCTGCTCTGGTCACCCCTCGCCCAGAAGGAGCCACAACTACACTAGATCAGCAGCATTATCGTATTGCCACACTTCGAAATGTGTTGGGTGAGCCATCCGGTGTCACTTATGATGAATTGCGAGCGGCTCTGGAGGGAAATCGTTGGGATATGGGCTCTGCATTGAAGTTTGTCAACCATCGGCTCAATGAAGCTCTCCGGAGAGAACTCACAAATCAACCTGGCCGCGACGCGAACCAGCTTGAGAGAGACCGTCTCTTGGGTGCCAACTCCTTGCATCATAACCGCCGCCTTGCAGTTGACGCACTATATCAGCGGCTAATCACTGCTCAGCCCACAGCTCGACCCCAACTCACAACTCTCAATGTTGGTGTCTTGCTTGTTGAGAGTCGATTCGACCTCGATGAAGCCGTTGCAGCATTCCGCGAAAGACAACTTCATCCACGGCAGTTTCAAGACGCGACACGAAGACTCCGACGCCTTCGCATCCCAGGTCCGAACCAGTGCCACCAAGATGAACGAATCGCGCTGTTTATGACCATTGCAGGCATAGACGACTATTATGCTGCCAGAGTGTTATTTGAAACGCACAACTGGGATATGGGACGTGCGATGGACCAGTGGATGCAAAATGGCCTTCGCTCGGCTCCACATGCAGCTCCGGCAAATATCCGTCGCCGAAGAACCTACCAAGAGCCAGTCCTACTACATGATGACACAGAGAATTTGTGGGCTGCAGGTAGACCTTTTGGGGGAGCTCCCCCAGCGCCAGATGCACATGATCTTCTGGATGCTGCTGAAGATTATGGTCAGGGCAGTTATGCTCGCCGGAATGGGTGGTTCATCAACTTTCGTCGTGACCCTGGAGTTCGTGTTGGTGTCATGAACCCTTCAAGGATGGGCTTGCTGTGGATTCGTCGAGGAGAATTCAAGTTGATCTGGTATGGAGATCGTGGGCCAGTTGAAGATCCTGCAAGACCTGGACAACCACTCCAAAATGGAGGCACTATTCCTTTTGACTGGAATAACCCACTTCACATTAGTGATCTTGGTGGCAACAAGACGGCGCAATGGTTTCGAAGAAATCTGGGCATCAGCGTCAAGGTTCGAGGGGATTCATACCAGGCCGATGAAAATGAGTGGCTCTGGCATTGGCATAATGACCGGTTGTTCGAGTACATGGAGGCCCATCCAGAATTCTGGAATAGTCAGTCGTATCAAGGCACCACAGGCACATGGAATGGAACCTGGAATGAGATTCACCACCAAGAATGGGGCAGAACTGTTCCATACCCTCGCCAACGTTTGGAACGTGACTTCAACCATCGTTTCACCACTCAAACACACCTGCCCGGGATGAATGGTCAGCCACGGCAAGCTCGGACGTCTGCCAGCCTCGACATGCAACGCAGACGAGTAAGAGAAATCTGCGATGATTTTGGTTTCGACTACTCTCCCGCTCATCCAAAGAGGGATCCCACCAAGGGCGACGGGGATGGTGATGACGAGTTTGATGACGGTGGCGAGGGTCCTAGTGGAACCAACGCGCGAAAAGACTCCGGTGGCAAACGCAAGGATCGTCGCGAAGACGCAGGACAAGATGACGAGATCGAAGGGGATGTTGGTGAAGATGGCTCTTCTCCACCTACAAAGCGAGCAAAACCAACCCCTAAGGGCAAAGAAAATGTCAAGGCAACTGGCAAAGGCAAAGGCAAAGGCAAGGCCGAGGAGTGTGAAGATGGCAGCGAACATGACGGCGGCAATGATTGACTCTACCACACCGATTTCTTGGAGTCTAATCTCTGACTCCAGCTGCTCATTGACCCGGCCTGCACTGTTGAAGAGTTGGTAGCCAAGCAGATGCTGAAGTTGTTCTCCTTCTTGATGGAGAGGTTTTTTGACTTTTGCTTCCAGTAACTGTCAGTGCGTATCAATAGAAGAGAGGAGCGGCTCCAGTGACAATGAAACTTTATCATCAATCAAAATTCCCACCAGTCTTGCCAGTGAGTGACAAGCTCTTCTTTGCCAATGTACAACCCGATCTGGATTTTCCCTATGCTTCAATCGGATCTAAATCCGATGTAGCCTTAAGCATACGGACACATTGACGACCTACTGCTGCTGGTAACACTCACGCCTCATGTTCATTGTGACTGAGATGTGTTCTCAGCAGTGTATGACAAATTTGTTGTGCCAAGAAGCATGATGGCGAGCACTTTTTCCTGTGGTAAAGTACGGGGATATGTTTTCTCTGCCTCACTCTTGTTCTTCCTTGTTTTCTGTGATCGTAGTTGCCTTGTGAACTACTGTCTTGAGATCCAGCCAACCACGAGCATATCTGTTGTGTTCTATAATGCTCTCCAGAATATTGTTGTTCAATTAAGCATATCCTTTCTGTGTGAGTCTCCAACCAGAGCGTACATTTACAATCGTCTCATATATGAAGTGCTTCAAGTGCCGTGGCAAGATCTGATTCTCTGTAGTCCAAAGACGTGCGCGTTGCGCTGTTGATGGAGAGTTCCTGAACAAATGATTATATCTCTGCTGAAGACATAGTTCGTACCCACAGGTGGAATCTTGAGTCTTGACGTGGTCATCGACATTTGGATGAGACAAGGCCTGCCCCTTGCCACCTACGACCCCAACTACTTCGCAAGGTCACCTCGGCTGCTCCACCACTACTGCATGGCAAGACAAGATTGCATGTAGCCGGCATCAAGATGCAGAGTCCCCAGTATGAGTAGCATCGATCAAGCAGACTGGGACGACAGCATAAATGCTGACCACGCCCATTCCTAAAACTGTTTCCTGCGCCTCCATTCTTGCTGAAGACCTAAGGCAGATCGACTCGCAATGCCAGCTAAGGTGGAGCACCGCGTTTTCCCATTTCTGCCTCCCAGAAGTGCTGCTCAGAAGTGCTGCTATCAAAGTTAGGTCACCTCTTGGATATCTGAACAGCAACGGCGAAAAGTGCTCTATGGTCTTCTACTGCACCTGGATTAACTGCGGCCCTTTGCCATACTGGCCACTTGAGATGCAATGCTATGTCAATAGAACAAATCCATGGTTGATCTCAGCGACCCCTAGTCCTTTCTCTTGATATCCATGCCTCATGTTTGTGAAGAGGCTGGCATAACGTAAGAAGAAGCTCAAAGAGGATTTCTCTATCAAGTATCCATGGCGAACAGACTGCAGACTTCACAACGAACATCAGGCTCCCTATCTTTGATGACCTAAATTCCTCTTGAGGATTCCTGTAAAGAGAATCTAAGCATGGTGTAGCTGCATGGTACATGCCTCTTCAACAATGTTTGCAATGTGACTTAGGATATGAATAGTGAAGTGTAATGTTGCAGACGATGCTTCTCCTATTCTGTAAAGAGCAGTGATCCTCTTTTATCCGTTGTGAATGGGTTTTTGGTCACCGTTGCCTGTGTTTCAACAGCCTTCTATCTTCAAATTGCTTTCATGTGCTCCTATTGGATCAAGTTGCATGCTCTGACGTGAGCATGCAGATATGAGAGCCTAAATGCACATGGGATTGCCTCTTGTTCTCTTCTGCTCACGTCCCTCACTTTGATCGATATATAGTGTTTCCTTGAGATACTTGTTATCTGAGAATGTCCCTCTCTTCCCAAAGCGGTAAATCTTGCAAAACAGCTTGTGTTTGCGTGCAGAAGTGTTATATACCTAGGGCGCACAATGGCTTTGCTGGTGGTTTTCAAATATATATTTACTCCACGCGAACATTCTAAAGTTGCTGAACTTGGCCGCTGGCCACAAGTGCATGTCGACAAGCTCTCCCTTCTTTTCTTGATATATCATACAGCTCCCTGAGAACTCAGAATGACTTCCCGAGCAGGCTTTTCCGGCCCTAATCTCAGCACAGGGCGTCGGCCTCAAGGTAGATCTGCCATAGGCGGGTTGGCTGGGAGCGCTACCCCTGCTGGGCGAGGGTTGGATTCCAGTATGCTCGTTTCTGGAGATGGATCGAATGAAGAAGGTGATAGCACGACAGCTGGTAAGTTAGCTCTCGATCTTCTCGCTTTGATTCTTATCTTGTTGGTCGACATATCAAGAAAAGACATGCTCACAATCTTCATGTTGTCGTCTACAAGCTCGCCGTAGCGCACGCACCGGCGCCGAAGCTAGTAGGGCTGTTGCCTCATCTCCTTGAATCAAGGCTGACTTGCTTGGTATAGCGCAAACTAATCAGCTTTCAGAAAATGTTCAAAGCACTACGGAAGGTGATGCTGTGGCTGCCAGTATCGCTGCAAATCCTGGATTAGGTGCTTCCACCACCAGAGTGACTCGAGTGGCTCGACGTGAAGGTCTTCCACCACTGGATCTCCAGCCATGTGCTCCAGCTCCTACTCAAGCACAGCAAGCAGACCGTATCGTAGCATTGCGAAATCAGATTCGATACACCTTCGCTATCCAGCCACATATCCTCGAAAGACACCTTAGGAATAACAACTGGAATGTGATCGAAGCAGCCGATGCATTCTGGGAGGAAGAAGAGACCGCCCGAAACAGCAATGTGCTTCCCCAAGATTATGACATTCCCATGGGTCGCACTGTTGAGACTTCTCGGCTGCGTGCAAGGACAGCACTACACCGACGTCTGAACACCGGCAGTCGAGACACCAAGTCCACTTCGCAGACTAATTCTGCCATTTTTGGCTTGTTGCAGCGTAATCACTGGGTCCTGAGTGATGCCGAAGAGGATTACCGCGCAAAAAAAGGGAATCTCGATGACATAATCGATGCTTACAGCAGCCTTCGGGCTCCAAGACCATCTGCTATGGAACAAGATGCTCGTCTTGCGTCATTTGTTTCCCTTACCTCCACTAACAGTATTTATGCTGCTCGACGTCACCTGCAACAACATCGCTGGGACTATGCACGTGCTGTCGATGGCTGGAGGAGGATGCGTGCCTTGCCAGAGGATCGTGCACCAAAGCTGACAAACACCAAGGGGTTTGTCCATGAAACCCAGCCAAACGATGGCTTGCGATACAACAACGCGAACCATCCACCGTATCCTTACTCGTACTGGAGGGAGGCACTTGATGTACCAGATGACGACGAGTCTTCTGGGCCCCCATCATCCACCGACGGCGCGTCCGACTCGTCTCTAAGTGAGATCGAGGATGATATGGACAAGCCGACCTCTGAGAAATCGGAGCGCAATGGCTATCTCATCGAGTACGACCCCAAGCCGGCCGTCCTGAACTGCCCAGATCCAAGCAAGCTGCGAGTCGAGATGATCCGGAAAGGGGATTACAAGATGGTCATCTTCAAGGGTCAAGAGGGGAGGGCCCGAAACTCCACAGAGCCAAACAGGAGATTTCGCTGGCACGATGAAGAACGCGAAGATGGAGAAGTATATGTCGAGTTTGACTGGTCAAATCCGGACCATATCCGCCAGCTTAACAAATGGCGTCAACAATTTCACCGCCGTCAGGCGCCCGTCACTATCGGGCCGCAAGTTGTGCACTATCATCCTCTCGAGGAAGAGTTCTTATGGCAGAAACATGCTGAGCACGTGGAGGAAGAAGTCGGAAAAGGTCGTCTCGACCCCACTGACGGATGTAGCTTTCCTCTCATGGTTACCTGTGCCAGAAAGCAGAAATGGGCTGACGCCTTGAACAAGAGATTTGCTGGTCAGACAGACGTCGATGGTGTCCACTTATCAGATGAGCCGCGTCCATTCCGCCATTTCACCTCAGTCGATTCGGCCCGCTACCGAATGCAATCAATTGTGAGGGACTTCGGCGTCGGTTTTGCCCAACGTCGTGGTATCAGGCATGGCCTAGACAAGAAATGCAACACCGGTAAAAGGCTGAAGGCTGTTCACTTCGAATCTGGATCTGACGAGGATGATGAAGATGACATTGGTGAAAGCTCCGGCACGAACGAAGGTAACTACGATAGAAGCAGTGACAGCGGTGCGGAAGCCGGCAATGCAAAGAGGAAGAAGCACAACAAGGATAACGACAGGGCAGAGGACCCGAAGAAAGCTCGCAGAGCTGGATGTGAACCCGGTGATGGCGGCTTAAACTAACTTCAAGTTGAAAATTAAGGTGGAGTCAGAGGTAGAAGGGGTCTTGCCTCATCTTCTCGCATGGCAATGTGACGCCGCGGTGATCATTCATCGCATCCCTTGGAGCAAGGCTTGATTCATTTGTTATTCAGTCCAGTCCTCAAGACTGTCTCTTGCTTCGGGGTGTAGAATCCATAGATAGTGAGCAACCACTCCAGAAGTAAATTCCACCTATCGTATCTTCACTGTCTTCTATGTTTAACGAAATGGTTTGGCACGATGATTCCGCCACAAATGCTTGAGAGAGCGATTCAAAGAACTCAAAACGCGGATGAAGCACGTGCTCGTTGAAAGGCTTGGAGACTGGCTCTTAAGACTGGCTGTCGTATTTCAGAGGCTCCTCTTTGAGCGCAAAAGGCTGTCAATGCAAGCAACTGATGGAAAAATTGGCTGAATGCAGTACGGTGGGTAAGCTCAGACTATCAAGAAAAGTGAGAGTGCACTGATGAATTTCTCCAAGCACGATATCTCCACTTGCAATACCAAGAGGCTTCGTGAATGGCGGTGAACCATATGATGACCGTCGACCATATAAGACGTATTCCACGTCCTAGGATAGAGGGGGAAACCAAATCATAATGATAGCTTATGGTTTAGATTTGCAAAATCGTTGCTGTTCACCATTCGAGTTATTACGTTCATGGTGACATGGGTGAGGATAGCGAGAATTTATTACATACCTTGGTTGTCTCCTTCCAGTTGGGTGACTTTGGGTACAGGGAAAATTATTCGCCTGTTTGAATTGAACACTGCAACATCTTCGCTAAATACCTGCCAATCCAGAACCAATCATACAAAGCTGGGTTTAAGCGTGCTAGACATCAACTTCGTTTTAGCTAGAGGATGATCGACGAGAGGAAAGGTGCGTATAAAACTTGAAATTGGAGACGGAACGGTGCAAGACTTGCATGCAGGGATTCGATTCCTCTAAGCTGTAGGTATCTGTTGTGTGCGCAAATACTCTTGAGCCGCTAAGTGGTGCTCGGTAAATGCGCATCAAGTCGAGAACGGATGCAGCAATCTCAGCCGCAGACTAGTGCCTCCTTTGGAAGCTCGTTCTGAGGAGCAGTAGCGGTGCCCTCTTGTTTGCTTTCGATGCCGTCAACTCTCGCTATATGTCCTTGGTCTTCTTTGTCACCTTCATTCTTCATTCTTGCTATGTCCTTCTTGCTAGCTGTTAGTGCACCTGACTCTTTTGCTTGTTGTGGCAGTGGGCGTATGAAAGGCTGACAGATCCACCAGGGCCTCTTGTATGTTGCGATGGTGTCTGCTTTGGCACCGGTGGACTTCCAACCAGAGGGATTCTCATCGTGCGCCTTCTCATTCAATTGTTCACCGACCTCTTTCCGCGCTTCTCCCAGAAGAGCTTGTTTTACAGCATTTTCGATCATTGTTAGTACTCGTTCAAACGCTGGTATGTCGCCAGCGCTGCATTTCGCTAGAGCATTACGAATTTCGGTATGGCTGGAGACCATAGGCCTGAGCATCTGGAACAGATGACCTTGCATAGCCTTCAAGCTAGGAGACAATACCTTGGCATGTCGGTCCTTCTTTTGTTTCTTTTTGGGCGGCCCACCCTCGTTATTATGCTGCTCTGCAGACGTCTCTTGCTTTTCAGCATCTAGAGGATCTAATGGGACGAACAAGGGTTGCCGCCGTGGTGGTTCCTCTTCAAGGACGTACTCGTATATGATGTCCAGATAGCGTCGAATTACCGCATCGATTCTGTAGCCCTCTTCACCTCGCTCCCCTCTCCAGTACTCACGCACTGCAAGTCCTGGCGGCGGAGGGACGGCAAATATGGTTGGATCGGAAAGATTGCCTTCAGCGCTCATAACGCCGTCTGCGCCTGTCGCATCAAGGCAAGGCTGCAGGTCGCCTCGGTTGAGAATATTACCATTGGCAAAGATGACTGTTTCTGACGGTAGATGATCCCTTAGATATCTAATATAAGACCAATCTGCAAGACCCATATTGTGGCCCTTTTGTTCTCGCCGCCTGCCATGAACAGTGATAATGCTTGCTCCAGCAGAGAGTATCATTTTTGCATATTCGAGGGTGCGTTCCTTGCTCTCGAGGATCCGAAATTTTGCTGTGACAGGTATCGACAATTCTTCATGCAGCTTGTTGATCAGTTTGTATATCAAGCTCCAATCTTCTTGCAAGAATGCGCCATAATGTCCGCTCCGGGCTATTCCTTGTGGACAGCCGAGATTGAGGTCAACTGCATCGCAGTATGGTGCAACATAACGAGCAGCATCGAGGAGGTCTTCAGGGTCGTTGGAGCAGAACTGGACGAATAAGGGTCGGTCGATTTCAGGATTGCCATCAAGCCAGGGCTTGCTGGATGAAGCACGATGATTGATGAGACTATCTCTGGTAGGCTGAAAATGTGTGTCGCGAAACTTTGCCGTCTCCTTAAATAGGCGAGAATGTAGCATCGGTGTGTATGCAAGCAGACTTTTCGATTCCTCGGGTTCCAGATAAGATCGAGTAAGTATTCTCCAAGCCTGTTGAAGAAGTCAGTAAAAATCACAGCGCGATCCGGTAACAACTACCAACGAATTCTGATCTGTCCACCATCGGAGCTAAAATCATCTTGGGACTTCCGATGCTCTCGTAGAAAGCCCTCCCCGTCAGCTTCTTTGGTGTTGGAGGCATGTCCATTAAGATTCCTGTTATCGAACTCTCACCCATTCTGACCAGACCTGCCAACAGCCTGAAGATTGAGTATGCCCGAGCCGCACTTGGCATCGAAGACACTGCAAGGCCCTTTGCAGCTTTGTAACCCTTCTGTGTGGGTACTAAAATTCTACGCCGTAGGATGTTCTCCGATTCTGCAAATCCTTAGGTTTGGTAGAGATAGAGGTGCCAAGGCGCTAATTAGAGTCACCCTTCTAGTTCCAGTTACCTTTGCAACTACTACGTACGTAGTACAACTAGTACTAAGGTTAGTATGTGTATCGAGAACTAATTAGACCTTCTCTCGCTCGTTACTCATCACGGTTCCTGACCCCGTCGACCTGATCTTTCTACGTGAGGCGGGAATCCTACTCTGACGAGTCTTTGCCTGATATCATGCCCCGTTGATGCGTAGCAGAAATATGACCCTCGCCGCGGCCAGAATTATCCACTCTGCCGGTTAGACCGCTTCCGAAGATCTTGTCAATCCTTGCTTCCCGGTCCCAGACAATTTCTCCATCAGTGTTGCGCTTGAAGTATTTGATTCTGTGCTGTGGGATGAAATCTTCATCGCTGGTCTCTGTGACCCACGTGGCCAATGGCATCTCCGTGATGCCTGCAAATCGTTCCAGATATCCTATCGTGAAGTTTGCACTATGTAGGCTAGGGTCCCACCACAGTCTCTTCAGAACGTCTGGAATGATGAGTCAATTATCCATTCATTAGCCTGTTGGGCCAAGCAATACCTTCTGCTGGTCTCAGCTTTGGCGCCTTTGCATCTTGAACCACGTACGGCTCTTTCTTGGCTCGAGACTTCCGTTTCTGCGCTCTAAGCTGATGACTTTCCTCCTCTTCGTCTTCTGAAAGCCAGTAGTCCATGTTGCTATCTTTCGTGCTTTCTCTGTTACCCCTTCTTCTCTCGTATCTCTCGAAGTACTCCGCTGCCGTGTCTGTTTCAGCCAGCTCTGTTTTCTTTTTTTGTGATTCGTCTCCTTCACCTGGCGCCTCAACGGCCTCTTTGTGGTGCTGCATGCTTCCCAATGTCACTTTGGTGGTCAACGGCAAGCTGAGAAGACAATCAAAATGCTGCCTGTTCTACCTTTCTATGAATTATATGATCTGCTTGTGTACAGCCGCACTTCTACATGAGACACATGCCTCCACATAGCCTCTTTGGATGTGAGTCATAAAGCTTTAACTCCTAGACCCAAAGAAAAATGTCATAAAGAAGCTTTCAAGATCGCGAATTTGCAATGACTCAAACTGAAATCTCATCCTACAACTCAATATTTGGAATTCGATCTATGCTCTTCAATTTACGTAGTACGCATGTTCGGACCGGCTGCGCAGTCGTTGGCTTTTGCAGGATGCTCCTAGTTCGTGCATTTCGAGTCTCACAACATATTTCAATATTGCTGGCCCTATCTTGGAGATAGAATTGATTGATGATTCAAATGGACATATATGTAGACAAACATTGCTTGGGCGGCGAGCTGGAATTGGTGGCTTCGAGGGTTTTGCCGATGCGGTGTGTTGCACAAGTCAGTGAGTCACGTTACACGAAGTTACTTAGCAGGAGAAGGCCCTCTGAAAACTATGCCTAAATTACCATCAATTGTGTACTTATTTTCAGCCTAACCGTGATCTAGTTTAACAGAGAACTATACGGAGTACATCTAAACATCTGAGATCTAATTAAATTATGTTATTAAGACGTCATTTTAAGACAATAACGGTAAAATTATGGCTAGGATATCACTATTTGAGCCTCCTGACAATCCCTAAAATAATAGAACGTCTGCTAAATCCCTAAAGGACCAATACCACGTCATTTTCAGAGGCTTTCTCCCGGTAAGTACTCCGTACTAGTAGTACTCTGTACCCTGCTAAGTGCAGCCGGATATGTCAGGCTAAGGCGTTGCACGTGCTACTAAATCGTCCAAGACAGAACTTGGCCCTATCCGTCTATGCGGCAAAAGGCAAAATAGATCAATATGCCGCTGCTGAAGAGGAACGGCACGAGGAGCAGGATCCATCTGCAACTGTACGACTATGATTTCGTCCTATTGGCTTCGTGGTGGACCCGATACGATTGCTTGGAAGTACGTAGTACGACAGCACAGACTTTGCGTGATCCTACCAAACAGGATGCCCAGCCCCCATTCTGACTTTATTATTTTTGGTGGCGGCCCCGGATTTCAGCGACCCGATGTGAGGTTGTCAGACCTAAATTAGGCTTTACCGATTGTGCCTACACATCTATTCGAGTAGCATGCATGACCTACGCAGTACGTAGTAGCAAGCATACGATCAAGACATCATCCGATGAACAAGACGTTAACATTAGTCGGATCCGATGCAGTACGGAGTACAGGGAGTAGACATTCTCTTCCGGAAGTAATGAAGAATTTCGCTTGCACAAGTGGGTTAGAAGGGGAGGGTTTCTACTGGTGCGAGGCTGAAGCTAGGCTATGATATGCTACAACGGTAGAAACCTTGTGCGCATCTGACAGGTGTAGCCAGTTAGGAGGTATCTCAATAGCATTTCGGAAGAAATGCAGCCCCGACCCAAACCTCAAACCTGTGGCTTTTGCTGACATTATACGGCCCCGAGGTGCATTAAGTTAGTTAGTTGGAACCTCTGCCAAAAAGAAGAGCCAACGGCCCTCTCCACACGTGCATGCCGAGTACAAGTTGTTGGTGGGAGGGTGGACGAAGGAAGCAAGCGTACTCCGTATAAGATGATATTGATAGCATAGTCGGCCTTATATCTTCTTTGAAATTGGAGTTCCAAGTCTCTTCTACACGGTGTCTTTGTGTTCTGTTCTCGTGCTATGAAGGTACTTGATACCGAACCCTGGCTACCAAGCATATTGTTTCTGACTGGTAAGCCCTCCACATTGACCACAGGCCTTACCCCAAGGACGGCCCTAGGGCACTCCTCTGCTTACCGCTTTACTGACCTTTCCAGTTTTTATCGCTGGGGTTCTTGCCACACGTCCAGCATCAACATTCATTGTACAAGGGGATCAAAAATCGAATTTAACGTTATCGGTCAATGTTCCCTTGGATCCAACCAACGATGACCTCTTCTTTCATGTATCTGCGCCGGCAGGCCACGCTTGGGTGGGGTTTGGTTTCGGTACGGAGATGAAAGACGCCTTGATATTTGTGGCATATCCATCGGAAAATGGCAAAAATGTTACCCTCAGTCCGCGCATTGGACCCTATCATGAGGAGCCGGAGCACACGAAGGCTGTTGGAGTCCATATCTTGGAAGGGACCTTCGTAGACAACGAAACCTATAACATTAATGCACACTGCACCAGCTGTCGGTCGTGGCCTCTCCGGGCGGCCGAACGAGGAAAGATCGATGTGACGAGCACTGCTCAACCCATGATCTATGCCCTTGGCCCTGTTGACTCATTCCTCCACTCCGACAGCCAGGAAGCCAGCATCACCCAGCACATAGCGTACGGCAAGCTCATGATGGACCTCACCACGGCCACAGGCGAAGGCGGCGTCCCAAGTTTGTCAACCACCGAAAGCGGCGTGGTTCACGGCCAATATCCGCCCAGCGGTCGCCTCACCACGATTGTCCACGGCGTCATCATGGCCGCCTGCTTCGTGGTCTTCTTTCCCCTCGGCGCGCTCCTGACCCGCCTCCCCGTCCACCATGCCTTCTGGATACATGTCATCTGCCAATGCAGCACCATCCTCCTCATCCTTGTCGGCTTCACCCTCGGCATCTACAACTCGGTCCACAACAACAAACACCCGAAACTCAATTCCCCACATCAAGGCCTCGGCCTCACCCTCATCCTCCTCCTCATCATCCAGCCCACCCTCGGCTTCCGCGGCTTCCTCTACCACCGCAAGGAGCCCCAACCCCATTCCCTCACCCTCGCGGGCAAAATACACCGGTACCTTGGCCCGGGCATCATCCTTGCAGGAATCATCAATGGCGCGTTAGGACTCGTCTTCGCAAATGACACGGATAGACTGCCCGCCTATTTCGGCCTTTTCCTCTTCATCGCCATCATCTACGCACTGACGTATCGGATCTTCCAAAGGAGAAGGGTGCGCAACAATGCCGTCAACAGTGCCGCGGCGGCCAACTTCCGTGCTGGAGCGACACCAGCAACTGCGTGGGCGGGATCGGCGGTAGCGTCGAGGTCCGCGTACGATGTCCCGCTGCAGAGCTACGAGGATGTTGATAGATTGTCGCATCGAACTTCTCCGTCGCTGGGAAGTTTTAGGGGGGGGAACGCCGACGTGGAGCACGCGCCGCCGGTTTCTGTTAATGTGATGCCGAAGAATGAGGAGACGAGGATGTCCTGATGATTATACTAGGATTTTTGAGAACGAGGTCTTGCGTTGGACTTTCATAGTTATGAGTATAGATCTTTCTCAAAGGGTAAATGGCAGATGGATCTGTGCTTGGGTAATGCTTCAATTCGTATGGGTCTGAACATTGAAATTGGTTTTCATATAGAGCAGATAGAAGATTGATCTGGACTCACGATGATAAGAGAATGAAGAGAGGGATAAGGGACATATCCATCGACAGTGTAACTGTGAAAGCCTTCGATCATCTTTTATTTTCTTCTTTTCGTCATCCCTATCTCACCAGATAGTTATGTTCACTTTCTTCCCGTTCCTGTAAATTTAGGTCGACACTCAGGGCAATACCAAACGTCCTGATCCTTCGGCGCTTCTTTCAGGCCAACACAGCCCAGATGGAACCATTCATAAGGACATTTGTCGTTCTCGCAACCCACCATCTCTCCAAAGCTGACTCGCTGACAAAAACAGTATTTCCGATCGTCTTCCTGTTCTTCCTCCACCTCCTCACCTTCGCCCATCTCGACGTCGACATCTTCTTCGTCCTCAGAAGCGGCTGATTTGTTGGTAGTGGAGGTACGGGCGCCAGTGCCACGGCGAGAACGGGTCGTGGTGGAAGCATCGGTGTCGGATGGGTCTGCGGATGAAAGGACGGAGTCGTCTTCGTCTCCGGTGTTGTTGCGAGATCGGACTGATGGGGACATGCCCTTTCTCTTTGTACCGCCCAGGCGCTTTGATGGTTTTCCTTTCAGTTTACTGATCTGCTGATGGTGAGGTACGAGCTTTTTGACGAGTCCGGCTGATTTCTTTGCTGCAGCACTTTGACCTACTGCTGATCTTGGACCAGCGCTTCCAGCTCTGCCAGTTCCTCCGGTCGGTGTGCCTGCCTTTGGTGTTCCAGGGCCGAGCGATGATTGCCGAAGGGTAGAGGATTGGGCGGGCAAGGCTCCAAGGTTGAGGCGGCGCTTCTTGTGGTCAATGGCTCCGGCAGAAGATTCCCTCTGTCGCTGAGATGAGGCTTGTTGCTGAAGTTGATGGGCGCCTGGTGCGGGAGTAGTTGGGGCGGAATTTCGTGGGTGAAAGTGAGAAGTGGCTGAGGCCGAGAGTTGTGAGAGCCGTGAGGCAGATGCTGGCACAGAAGGCGACAGATGATGCTGTGGGTTCAATCGATGCGCTGTGAGGTTTGAGTGAAGGCTGCCAGCAGTAGCATTGCCAGATGTTGTCTGCAATGGCTGATGTGCTTGCGGGTTCACCTCGGCAAAGAACCCCCGGGATGAATCAGGATGAGCTGCTTTGCGATTAAAGATAGACGGAATAGGTGGGCCATCAAGAAGTTGGCCATCATTTTGTAGCTCTCGTATCTTCATGTCAAGCAATTTGACCTGGCGGTCAAGCAGAACACACGCCTTGTCGCTTAAAGCGATTTTTTGGTTCTGTATTTCTTGACAGAGATCGTAGTTCTTGAGGATAGTATCAGCGTACTCCTTCTCCTTCGGATGAGCATTCAAACTGCCATTCAACTTGAGATGTTTTTGCAGACTGCCGTCTTTTGCGTTGATTGCGCTTTGGTACTTTTGCACCTCTCGATCTTTGGCTTGAATCTCCTCCATCATATGACAGATCTCCGCAGGAAGATTTGCAGCATCATGCATGAACTGTTCAAGGACAGTGGCAGGATCTTCGCTACCCGTCATGGTGGTGTGCCCAAGCGGTAGCGGGTTCGGTCCAGGTGTTAAATGACTTGGAACGTGACTTCTACCGATGCCTTATTCTTGACAATTTATCTGCCTCAACGCGGCTACCTGAACTCTATGAAGCTGCTTATAAAGGTTGTGGTGCCATTGTACGCTCCTGACTCCGCTCACGTAGCTGCATCGATGTTTACGTTCACGTCAAGTGAGAGTTCGTTGTAAAAGGTTTGCCCGAAACTATGCGCTAACTAAATCAGAAATGGTCAGCCTAGTAATTTCCATGTTGAAGATGAATTATAACATACGGAGTACTACGTAAGCAAATCAACCATCGATATTACTAATATTATCCTCTCACAGTTTCAAAATTACTGCTCCTAAGCACACATACTGCATGAGACCTTGATGGTTGCTTTTATGACTCACGTTGAAGCGTAAACAATAATCTGGCTCAGAGTTGGGACTGATTGGCTCGGAGAGGTCTGACTGTAGGGCATCAAGAATGTGACGTAAAATGGAAAAAGACGACATTTGTACGAGCAAATGGTGTGGTAAGGATTGTGCCAACGATGATAGAACTATTATATACTATTGAGGCCGTCTGCGTCTCATTCTGTATTTTACCATACTTTGTGGACTCTAGCTTCCTCGAGGTACACGCCCGTCTGCCAAATTCTAACTTATTGTCTACCGTTGTAAATCTACAGCTTTACCAGCAGCTGAATCCAAAACTCATTGCAGCATTATCCCGTAATCACCACGATCGAACTTGCCACTCACCTCGCTATGACGACTCCAGCTACCGTTGCGCCACCGCAAAAGAACATTCTCATTTCAGGTGCTGCGCAAGGCATCGGTCGCTGTCTAGCCCGTCATTTCCTTCAACGCGGCCACAAAGTCTTCATCCTAGACTTCAACGAAGACGAACTCGCTCACACGGCCACCGTGCACCTCAAAGAACACCTGAATAAAACGCTAGGCTACGCTCTCTGCAACCTTCGCTCTGTCGATGAGATTCGAGCTACTGCGAAAAAGGCTGCTGACTTCTTCGATGGGCACATTGACGTCTTGATCAACAATGGCGGCATTTCAACTCCTTTCTGGAAAGACGGTGCTACCATGGAGGACCAGTCCACCATAGATCAATGGATTGCCTATGTCGAAACCAACCTCACCGCTCCATTCGCACTTAGTCAAGCGTGTATCCCCTACATGAAAGTGTCTACTGAGGATGAAATGCGCAAGCTCGAAGGCCCAGGGCCGTGCATTATCCACGTCTCGTCCTTCCGTATGCTCCAGTCTGACCCCAATCAGGAAGGCTATGCCTCCACCAAAGCCGGCTTACTGGGACTTACGCATAGCATGGCCGTCAGCATGGCGAAGTTTGGAATTCGGGTCAATCTAATCGCTCCGGGGAGAATCAGGGTCGCTCATGAGTGCAAGCAGGGTGATGAACAGAGCAAGGAGTGGCAGATCGAAGGGGACGATGCAGAGAAGCATGCAACTAACCGCGCAGGAAAGCCAGAAGATATCGCGGAATGCGCAGAGTGGTTGATTGGTGCCGGCTTTGTGACCGGGCAAGACGTCACCGTGGATGGGGGCGTTACCAAAACCAAATAGAGTGTAATCGATGGTTGAGGATGGATATTGAGGTATTTTCGCAATTCGACAGAACTCATACCCAGGTGAAAATAGGCATCTGATGGCCCTGCGCCATTCAGCGCTCTCCGTATCGACAGGCTGAGAAAATGCTTTTCAATGTCTAGCACTGAAATATGGTGATACTTTCTGTTGACTAGGAATAAAGCGCTGGAGCATTTTGATGCCCGCATGCTTACTGGTTACCAATTAGCATGGTCTACAAATTAGAATCTCCCACCGCTGAGAAGTTAGAAATGAGTCTGCATATTTTGCACCAACAAGATGTTAGATTGAGGAATAGAAGAGTGCATAAACAATGATATTCTTCAGGTCATCGCTAAAAGGAGTACTCTGTATTTCTCCAAGAACGGCACTCTCAGCATCAAGGGTCAAAAAGTGGGTCCTCCGGTCCTTCGGTCCGAAGCTTGGCGCCAAAATTTACGGGAGTTCTCAGATCCCCTTCCTCTACCCCCCTTCTTCATTCCCCTATTTCTCTACCAATACTCACTCAGATTTAGGGAATAATGAGTTCTAAACAGGGAAATAGACGGCGCATCTGCCGAAAGCCTACTTCTATAGATCCTCCTTCTCCTGCGGCCTCACGAACGCCAAAAACGATGCTCGATACGCCGCGCCGTGCGCGCCTTCTTGCTGATGCACGCCACACAGCTGGCAAATTACCTCGTACGCAGCTATTTAAGATACATAATATATCTGAAACAACTGGCTATCGAATCATCCAAGAAGGAACTGCGCGCCGCAGCGAGAAAGTCCACAATCGATGCCGAAAACGAGTACTTGCTCCGTACGAGTGTGAAGCAATTGAGGCAGTAGAAGA